>NW_024724449.1:217500-260000 GCF_018991925.1 Homarus americanus
CTTATATCTACGATTATTCTCTCACACGCTTTACCCCCTCCCCTTCATCCTCTCACATTCCTCATCTCTCCTTTCGTCATGTTTCACCCATATATTCATTATCTTATTCCCACGTTTATTTCCTCTCAATTATCACTTTTTACAGGGTGGAGGAAAGATGAGAGGGGAGGGAGAGAGAGGAGAGGCAGGGGGGGGAAAGGGAGAGGGGGGTTGGAAAAGAGAGGGGAGGAGGGGAAGAGGGGAGAGGAGGACCTGAGGAGAGGGAGGAGGGGAGAGAGAGGGGGAGGTATACACTAGAGGAGGAAGGAAGGAAGGTCTTTTACAACCCCCAAACGACAGACGAGGTCATTAACAAGTCCAAATTACTTCTCGAAGACAATACGATACGTCGGTGTGACTCATGTAGGAGGCGACGACGAAGGGAAGAAAGAACAGAGACATTAAAGTATCGTGTTTACTGTGTGTTGTAATTAGGGCCCTTACGTGAAGAATCTGTCTGTCTGTCTGTCTGTCTGTCTGTCTATCTATATGTGTCTGTCTGTCTGTCTGTCTGTCTGTCTATATGTATCTGTCTGTCTGTCTGTCTATATGTATCTGTTTGTCTGCCTGTCTATATGTATCTGTCTGTCTGTCTGTCTATATGTATCTGTCTGTCTGTCTGTCTGTCTGTCTGTGTCTATCTATCTGCCTGTCTGTCTTTGTACCTGTTATGTTGCTAATTAATTATCCCTATACCTCTTAACCTGTAGATAGATAGACAGACAGGCTGACACAGATAGACAGACAGACAGACACCGATAGACAGGCAGACAGACAGACAGACATAAGAGTGCCTACAGGACATAATAAAGAGTGTGGGGCCCAGCGAGGCACCTTGGGTGACACCGGAGCCTGACACAGCCTCACGGGAGCCATGAAACGATAAACTGGCCGCCTCAAGCTCTCCTTCTGCCCCTCCTCTTTGGCACATCCCCGCCGCCCTTCCCATCCCCTCCTTCTTACCCTCGTCCTCCTGGCCCACCCCCCCCCTTCTATCACCTCCCATCCCTTCTATCTACCCCGCCCCTTCTCACCTCCTCCTCCATCCCCTCCCATCCACTCCCAAACCCTCCTAGCCCTTCCCACCCTCTCCCATCCCACCCTATCCCTTCCCACCCCTCCCCATCCTCTTCTGCATCCAATTCCATCCCATTCTACCTCCTCCCATCCTTTCCTGTCCCATCCCACCCTCTCCGATCCCCTCCTATACTTTCCATCCCTTTCCATCCCCCCCACCTCCTCCATCACCTCCCATTCCCTCTTATACCCTCCTTCTTCCCCTCTTCCTCCTGTTCCGTCTCGTTCCGTCAACCTTCACACTAGGACACGCCAAAAAGGACACGGTAGGACACGCCAGGATACCCAAGACATGGTAGGATTAACACCCCCAGGGTCCTTCTCGATGGTACTCTACATCCGCTTGCCCTTCCACCCCCTCCCACCCCCTCCCCCCCCCCCCACCCCTCCACACACTAATTCGTATTCACTCATTCATTCATAATAAAAAATATTCCCCGTCCACTATCACTCCAAAGACATTATCCATATTCACTTCATTACCTTATTCATCAACTATTCACCTTCCTCCCGTTCTTTAACCCATCAATCATCAATCATTAGTCATCAATACATCTGTCTAATAGTTTCCACCACAAGAATTTCAGACGACAGACCTTGATACATACATCAATCGAGTCTTGAAACAGGTAATGGAACACAAGGAGATATTCCAGGGGGAGAAATTTCAATGTTTTCGTTAAGATGACCTAACCTGTCCTGACCTGACCTGACCTGACCTGACCTAACCTAACCTGACCTAACCTAACCTGACCTGACGTGACCTAACCAAACCTAACCTTGAAAATAATAAATTTCCCAGCGCTGGCAGTGACACAAGCCAGTCTCGCTCCTGGAAGCCTTGACTATGGCCCTACAGCTCTCTTAAGTCGTCATTACCTTCCTTCCCTCACCAGAGAGAGAGAGAGAGAGAGAGAGAGAGAGAGAGAGAGAGAGAGAGAGAGAGGCCTTGTTAGATGGTCGGTAATTGACTAAACATGGAATATGAGGCGTGTGTGTGTGTGTGTGTATGTGTGTGGGTGTGTGTGGTTGTGTGTGTTCGTAAAAGTTGTGTGTGTGTGTGGTTGTATGTGTGTGTGTTCGTAATAGGGTGTGTCTGTATGGGTGTGTGTGGTTGTGTGTGTAAAGGGATGTGGTCAGGAGTCATCTGGCTACCCTGGAGGTGTTAGTGGTGTGGCTAGGTGATGAGGGGTGGGTGAAGAGGTGATGGAGGGAGGAGGAGGAGGAGGAGGTGATGGTTGGTGGTGAGGGGACATCCAAGAGCCACCTAGACTTTTCCGTTTTCCTTCTCCTCTTCTCCTTCCTCCTTCTTCTCTTCCTACCTCTCTGTATCCTCGTCTTCATTCCCCACCCCGTCTCCTATTCCTCCTCCTACTATTATCCCCTTCCTCCTCATTCCCTGCCCTCCTCCTCCTCTTCCCCTGCCCCCCTCCTATCCATTCCTCCTTCCCCTCTTCTTTCTCTCCCTCCTCCTAGCCATCCCTCCTCCTCCTCTCCTCCTCTTCCCCTGCCCCCCTCCTATCCATTCCTCCTTCCCCTCTTCTTTCTCTCCCTCCTCCTCTCACCAGTGTGTTGACAGACAAGTCCCTTCAGCCGACACCTTCAACCTGTTGCTTTTAGAACACTCAAAGACCAACCTACAGTACACACACTTGTCTAAATTGGGTCTAATATCTCTAAAACTGTTTGATAATTAGTACACACAGGGAAATAAATAAAAAAAACATCTGAAGAATAGACACCCTATCATATCTAACCTGGAAATTAATCACTATGTTATTTTGGGGGTGTTAGGTTAGGTTAGGTTAGGTTAGGTTAAGTCAAGTCAAGTCTTCCCCCCTCCTAACAATATGTCTTCCCCTTAGTCTATAATGCCGCTAAATTCATCTCCCATCTACCCTTCACAGAGTAATAGATGATCTGACCACAATACAACGACAGCCATTAGACGGGGTTTACTGAGTCAGGCCAGGTCAGGTCAGCTTAATGTCCCCCTCGTGTGCTGCTGAGTCTATTAGGTCAACTCTCACGGCTCAAAGGCCCCTGACACGACATTCATACAGACAGACATTTTATATCAATATTATGTCCTAACTATTATTAATATCTCTTACTTAATTTTCTAAAGTCTTAATATAACTTAATTTAACTATGATAGGTAGAGACGCATAGGGTATTGGTAGAGACGCATAGGAGACGCATAGGGTATTGGTAGAGACGCATAGGGGATAGGGAGAGACGCATTGGGGATAGGTAGGGACGCATAGGGAATAGGTAGAGACGCATAGGGGATAGGGAGAGACGCATAGGAGATAGGTTGAGACGCATAGGAGATTAGAGACGCACAGAAGATAGGTAGATGGATAGATGGTAGGTAGGGATATCTTATGGAGACTGGGAGGGGATAGTAGGGGGGGGGTAGATGGAGGGGATGGGGAGAGGACAACAGCCGTAGACCGCATGATGGGCTGAGAAAAGTCGCACTTGGGTCGCAGAGCCGCAGTTTGCCCAATGACCACCCGGCACCCACCCTTCACCCCCACCCCACCCCTCACCCCACCCCTCTCCCTTACACCCAATCAACCCCTCTTTCCTCCTACCCCCCCTCACCTCCTCTTTCCCCCACCTTACCCCCTCTTTCCTCCAACCTTCTCACTTCCTCACCCCTCCTCCCTCACCTCTCACCCTCCTTCCTCACACCCCTCACCCCCCACTGACCCACCTCCTAATTAATCGCAAATGTGGCACTTTATTGCCCCACGGGGATACCTAAACAGAGGTATTTAACATAACCAACTAATATTACGTCATAGATTAATTACGGCTTATGCTGTAGACTTAGGGATTATCATTGTTAAGACTAATAGACAGATTATGTAGTGAGCTGACCTTCCAGTACCTTATTCAGTAATAATTAAATCACTAACCGAACCGAACCTAACCTAAATAAAATCACTCTTGGTATAATTTAGTTCTAATAGCACCATTATTATATCCTATTTTGTTCCTATTATTTCAACCCTATTTCTCAAGTAATAAAATAATTAATAGCACATCACAACAGCTCACATATTGACCTCTGGGTGGTCCGTACAACACCCCAAAGGTCAAAGGTCATTAAGAGAGTGACAAGCTAGTGACCCCTAATTGACCTCACGTGGACGACAGTGGTCAAGGTCTGATCTCTTTCTCATCACTCAAACAATTATATGGTCTTGTACACACACACACATACACACACACACACAGACATACACACACACACACACACACACACACACACACACACACACAGGACATATCTATCTATCTATCTATCGATCTATCAATCTATCTATTTCACCGCCTCCCTACACCCCCCCTTCCCCCCATCACAAATTATGACCTATGACTTGCCGTGACCCCGCGTGACCCCGTACCACGTGTCACATTCGTTATGGGTGTCACACCAGCCGTTGTCACATGACCCAGCGCCAACAAGTGTCAACGACAATTAGCAGGAATCGTTGCCTTGTTCTGGAGGGAAGGGAAGGAGGGAGGGAGGGGGGGAAGAGAGGGGGAAGGGAGGGAGGTCATCTTACACTAGTTCGTCGTGGTGGTGGGGGGGGAGGAAGGGTGAAGGGAGGGCAGAGAGAATAGAATGGGAGTAAAGGATGGAATGGAAGAGGAGGAGGAGAGGGAGAGGAGAGAAAATGATGACGAAACAAAAGAAAAAAGAGAATTATTATTATTATTATGATTATTATTAATTTCACACAAGCTAATAACGATAAATTTGGCTCTGTATAAAGGTGAATATTTACCTTGTCATATCTTAATTACAGGTACAAAGTCTTATTTCTTTTCCCTTACCTATATTGTCCCCTCCCCCCCCCCACCTTCTTTCTTCTTATTCTTTTTCCTCTTATTCCTCCTTTTCTTTCCCCACATCATTCTGCTTTTTGTTCCTCACTTTACTACTTCTTCTCTTCTCCTTCTCTCTCGTCCTACCGTTCCTTCCCTTCTCCCTCTCCCCTCATTCTCTTTGCTTTTTCTCCTCCCTACATCTTCCTCCTCCTCCTCTTCTTCTTTCTCTTCTTTTCTACTTCCTCTCCCTCCTCCTGTTTGCTTCCCCTTTCCTTCATATCACTCTTACCCCATCTCCCCACCCTTTTCCTCATACCTCCCTTACCCCATCCCATTTCCTTCAGTTCTCTCTCCCTAATATCACCAGCATTTCCACATTTATTCGTGATTCGGCTCAGGATTACACGGGGAGATCACCAGGTGGGGAGGGGAGAGGAGGGGAGGGGAGAGGAGGAGGAAGAGGGGTGGAGATAGAGGAAAGAGGAGAAGAGGGAGGGGGGGAGAGAGAGGAAAGGGAAGAGGGATGATAGTGGAGAAAGAAGGAGAGGTAGGAGAAGGGAAAAGAAGAGGGGAAGGGAGAGGGATATAGTGAAGGGAAAGGAAAGATGGGAGAGATGAAGGGGATGAGAGGGAGAGGTAAAAGAGATGAGATGAAAGGGAGAGAGGGAGAAAGGGAGGGGGGGGGTGGAGAGGACAGTGTAGCCAGAACTCTACAATCGAGACAGTGTTGCCAAGACCAATAAGCGTGTGTGGTGTCCATTAGCCGAGGGTTGAGAAGATCAGGCAGCTACCAATAAGGTTTTGCCTGGCCAATAGAGATGTTGTGATAATCCCTGATCAGATGACTAGACGCTTCTCTTCCTCACGCTACCCACGCTCTGCCTAACTAAGTAACCCATGCCTTGTTCACTAACTCACGCTCTGCCTACTAACTAACCCATTCCTTGTTCACTAACCTACCCATGCTCTGCCTACTGACTAACCCACGCCTTGCCTACTAAGTAACCAATGCCTTGCCTACAAACCCATGTCCTATTGACTGATCAACCCACGCTCTATGTACTAATCCACCCACGCACCCCTACCCACTAACCCATGCCTCACTCACTAATCGATGCCATACCTGCTAGCTAACCCATGCCCTACCTACAAACACCTGCCCTACTTACTAACCCACGCCCTACTTACTAACCCACGCCCTACCCATCCATCCAATACCCCACCCATCTTTACTAAACCCAACTTAACCTAACCAAATTTCCGTAAAGGGTTTGTGGGATATGATTAGGTCAGGTCAGGTCAGGTCAGTTATTGCAAGGCGAGGTTAGGTCAGGTCAGGTCAGGTCAGTTATTGCAAGGCGAGGTTAGGTCAGGTCAGGTCAGGTCAGTTATTGCAAGGCGAGGTTAGGTCAGGTCAGGTCAGTTATTGCAAGGCGAGGTCAGGTCAGTTATTGCAAGTTTGGTGCTAGGTTAGGTCAGGCCGCTATTGCAAAGGAGAGGTTAGGTTAGGTTAGGCTGAGGTAAAGTAACGTTAGATAGTGGTTTCCTCATGCCCCCACTGTGAACATCATCTATCACACTTGAGAGTTACAAGGCGGGAGGAGGGAGAGTGAGGGAAGGGAGGGGGGGGAGGGGGGGAGGGGAGGGGAGGGGAGGGGAGGGAGGGGGCACTGCTGACTGCTTATGGACCTGTGTTTGTTATGCTCTCGACGGCTGATGAGGGACAACAACACCACCTTTACGCTAATGGATTATCACCTGCATGTTGACCTGTCTACTTGTCTGTCTGCCTGTCTGTCTTTTTTGTTTGCTTGTCTGTCTGTCTATCTGTCTGTTTAACTGTCAGTCTGTCTGCCCGACCTTCTATCTGCCTGCTCGTCCGTCTGTTTCCCTGCCCGTCCGTCTATCTGCCTGCCCGTCCGTCTGTTTCCCTGCCCGTCCGTCTATCTGCCTGCCCGTCCGTCTGTTTCCCTGCCCGTCCGTCTATCTGCCTGCCCGTCCGTCTGTTTCCCTGCCCGTCCGTCTATCTGCCTGCCCGTCCGTCTATCTGCCTGTCCTTCCGTCTATCTGCCTGCCCTTCCGTCTGTTTCCCTGCCCAGCTATCTATGAGTCCTTGGCTGTCTTCTCGTCTCTCTGTCTACTTCTTTACCTGTTTCTCTGTCTATCCTCACTGTCTAATAAGTAACCACACACATCATACCTCATATATCCGAGGTTTAAACAGACTGTGTGTACTGTATATGTGGAAACCCTTATGTAATTATCCATACATATTATAATTAACTTCAGGAGGATTATATGTGCATTCATCAGTGATAATTAATGACGTATCTTAGTGAAGTATTTTTTTTCCTATATTCTATTAATTAAGAAAGTGGACTCCGACATACGCTTCCTCCAGCCATCATCATATCACATATTAATTCATATCTAATTCTACGCCCTCTATAGAACTTTTTTTTTCCTTCTTCAAATATATATGTATAATCATTTAAAGGGTTCACGTCAATAAAGTCAGTAGAGAGAGCGAGAGATGAATAGACGCCAGCACGTCAAAGCGGCCACGTACTAGGGAGTCGAGACACGCATTGAGAGCTTCCAAACCGACAGCCTTCAAACCCAAAGAATCAGATTGTGTTTGTGACAGGAGTGGGCCGGATCGCACGTCAAACCCTTTTTGTTTTGGCCTCCTGTTCGTCCAGGCAGCTTTCCACGACCTTATTGAGAGCTCCCGATTGTTGCGTGAGAGCTGTGCTGACGTTGCCCGGCCAGACCTGCCTCCTCCTCCTCCTCCTCCCCCCCCCCCCCCTACCCTGACCCACCCATGTGAGAGCCTCCACCTACGGGGCCTTTTGTCTTTGACCGGAGCTTTTAAATGGTCGCTGGGACCTTGCGCGACTTATCGACGCTTCCACCTAACGACAGACGCGACCGATCACCACCTCAAGTCGATGGTATGAACTGTTTTTTCTATTTTTCTCTCCACACCGCCACGATAGACAAGAGCTTCGTGGTCCACAAGATGATACTGACGGTCAAGCGCGTCGCCAGAGCAGGTAGTAAGACTCTGTATAGCCTGGGACCAGAATAACCGGCCAATACCACCGCCAGTAGCAGCAGCAGTAGCAGTAGCGGCTCCTCCTCCTCATCTCTTCCCCTCTACCCCTTGCCTCCCCTCCCCCCCCCTAGACACCTCCCAGCAGAAGGGTTAATAGCCACGAGACCCAAGACCTCCCGCGGTCCTCCCTCTCCACCCTCATTGACTCCGGAGACTCCACGCCGAGGTATTGACTGGCCATTGACAAGCTGGGCTACCCGCCATGAGACGATATCCACGGTCACTCGGCGCTAAACGGCCAGCCTTTGTGCTGGGGCCCGACCATTCACAGCGGCCCCCCCTGGCCTACCGGTATTGGGGCCTGGCTGGGGTGTGTCCGTGTGTGATCTCATTCACTCACACCCAAATTAAAAGCGAGACGACTAAAGAAAAAAAAAGTTTGTATTGGTTGAATCATGTTTTGAGAATGTTTGTTTTTTTATGACGTGTGTGTGAGTGTGTGTGTGTGTGTGTGTGTGTGTCAACATCAATAAAAGCCATTGCGGTGCACTTGTTTCATAGGCCAATAAGGTGTCACATGTCTGCGGTGTTTATACCGTATACAATACATTATGTTCCTACTGCCAGACGTTGAGGGCAGCGGCGAACGTTCACTAATTACGGATTAAGAAAAAGAGATGATGAAAAAATATATAAGGGGGAACTTTGAGATGACTAAATATCCATTGAGTGTCTGTCTGTCTATAAAACAGTACCATTGTATCATAGTGTTCTACTGTCCACTGTTATCTAATCCCCCTTTCTCTTGTGTTACGGAACCTTTCAAAAACATAATCAATAACAACATACCAACACTCGCCTAACATCGCTCACTGTAAGATACTATATTTAGGTCAGTCCAGCGTGCGCCTTACCTGACTTGACTGCTGGATGTTTAGGTCAGTCCAGCGTGCGCCTTACCTGACTTGACTGCTGGATGTTTAGGTCAGTCCAGCGTGCGCCTTGACTGACTTGACTGCTGGATATCCTCTTTGTTCCTCATATAACGTTAAAAATACTCAAAAAAGACTTTTATTAACATTAAAGAGACAAAATTCACTCTCTACCTTCCTCGTTTTAAGGAATAGAAAAAAAATAAAGCAAATTTGTATAATATTTTAAATAATTTGTAGGATTTTTTTTTTAATTATTGTAGAAATTCGTATTTTAACTATTTTCTGAAGGATTTTGTAGTTTCTCTTCTTGAAAATACAGTTATTTCTTTCTTGTGTATTGGTGAAACTTTTTTGTATTTCATGTAAAGCGAAAAAGGTGGGGAAAAAATGGGAAGGAGGTGGGGGAAGAAAGGAGATGGGTGGGGGGGAAAAGAGGGTATGGAGGAATGAAAAGAGGGGACAGGAAAGGGAGAGAATGTGGAGTAAAGGAGGAGTAGGAGTAAAAGTGGAGATAGGGTAAAATATAAAGAGGGGGAAAGGAAGAGAGAGAGAGGGGGAGGATTATTTTATTCATATACAAAAAAAAAATACGCGAACTGGATTTTTATTTCGTAAATTTTAAAGTTGTCATTTTGTCCCAGCCATCTCTAAAAATTTTTGTTGCTTGTTGTTGTTGTTGTTTCTTGTTTATTGTTGTTGTTGATAATCTGCAGGAGGGGAGAGACATACCTTAATTAGCTTGTGATGTGACGCCATTACCCAGGAAGTTAACTTTGTGTTCGTTTATAAAATTACTTCTCAATATTACGACACGAAATGCCATTACGTCACTATACACGGTGCCACAGGTGTGTTCGAGAGTCAATACAGGTACACGCAGTCAGGACAGGTAAAGAGAGAGGATACAGCCAGTACAGGTAGAGAGAGAGAGAGAGAGAGAGAGAGAGAGAGAGATTACACATTCACTACATATACAAATAACATACTAAGCAGTTGTCAATATTCACCTTCACACTCCGTAATAAATGTGTGTGAGTATGAATTAGGTTAGGTTAAGTTAAGGTTAGGTTAGGTTAGGTTAGGTTAAGGTTAGGTTTAGGTTAGGTTAAGTTAAGTTAAGGTTAGGTTAGGTTAGGTTAGGTTAAGGTTAGGTTTAGGTTAGGTTAGGTCTCCCGAGGCCTGTGCTAACGCTCTGCTTCAGATATTTATGACGTGTTTTGGTTGGTATTGTTTATAGATATCGTGAGTACAAGTGGCGGCCCGGGGGTAATCACAGTGATTCGTCATGCTGATGTTGTAATTGGGTCTTTTGTATAACGACCCCGATGCTTCTTCCGTTCGACAGTGTTACGTTCTGTTTCATAATGTAACGATCGATTCCCCCCCTGTGACTATCGATCGATGTATCTTAAATTATATGGTCATTATCACTCACTAACAACAGGTCGGAAATTCAATAATAAACAATCGAATAATAGTGAAGATGATTGAAAAAAATAATAATACCAAGGCGATAACCACCTCAAGTGCCTCGACCAAAACAAAAACATTACACGCGTGGGATGACTATTGAACCTCGTTACTGTGGTAGATTCTTCATACTGACACTCGATATTATGAACCTTAACCCCCTCCCCCCTCCAACCCCTAACCCCCTCCAACCTCCAACCCTCCCCCTTAATCCCCCTCCCCACACCCATTTCCTCCTTGTCTGAGAAATTATTTGGCCTCATATAATAAAAAAATGACAAATTAGCCTCCATACTTCTACAAATCTACAAAAAATAAATAAATGATTAAAAATACCATCAACCAGACTGACGTTCACCATAGAAGATCGAACACCACAAACGTCACTCAAGACAGGTTCGTATCAGTCGACTCTATACATCTAAATAAAGTCAAATCCTTTCTCTCTCTACGATCCCTTATACCTTCTTTCTTTAGATCCCTTATAACAAATCCCCAAACTTATTACCGAGAGCTAAGACACATCAAGACCAAGAACCTAATACCAGGTCTTCTATCAACCCCAGCCAACTCCCCATCTATAGGGACCCCCAGAGAAAGAGTATCGGAACCCTCTACCCCCCTTACCCACCCCTATACCCCCTACCCACCACCCTACCTCCCCTATACCCCCCTCCCTCCCCCTCTCCCATACCCCTCCTTCCTATGCTATATCCTTCATCAGCCACTCAATATCGCTAGTCCTGCCAGCTCGTTTATTGGCATGTAATAGATGTGCTCACTCGTGTAGACGGGGGAGAAAAACAGCTGTTTCCGAAGTGAATATGAGGGAAGGGGAAGAAGAAGGGAGGGGAGGGGTAGGGAGAAGGAGGGATGGAGATGAGAGCATGAGGGGAGATGATATATGTGAAGAGACGTAGAGGAGGAGGAGGAGGAGGAGGAAGGGGATGATTGGTATTTCTGGGAAGGACACGAGGAAGGGTTATGGGAAAGATGAGGGAAAGAAAGATTGAAAAAAAGTAGATACAGTAATTAAGAAAAGAGCAATATAAGTGCAGGTATTATTGATTAACCCGGTACAGATATATTGATTAACCCGGTACAGATATATTGATTAACCCGGTACAGGTATATTGATTAAGCCAGAACACGTATATTGATTAACTCAGTACAGGTATATAGAATAATCCGGTACAGGTATATTGATTAAACAGGTACAGATATTATTGATTAACCCGGTACAGGTATATTGATTAAGCCAGTACAGGTATATTGATTAACCCGGTACAGATATATTGATTAACCCAGTACAGGTATATTGATTAAACAGGTACAGATATTATTGATTAACCCGGTACAGGTATATTGATTAACCCGGTACAGGTATATTGATTAACCCGGTACAGGTATATAGATTAACCCGTTACAGGTATATTGACTAACCCGTTACAGGTATATTGACTAACCCGGTACAGGTATATAGATTAACCCAGTAGAGGTATATAGATTAACTCGGTACAGGTATATTGATTAAGCCAGTACAGGCATATTGATTAACCTGGTATAGATATATATTGATTAAATCCAGTACAGGTATATTACTAAAACAGGTACAGATATTATTGATTAACCCGGCACAGGTATATTGACTAACCCGTTACAGGTATATTGACTAACCCGGTACAGGTATATAGATTAACCCAGTAGAGGTATATAGATTAACTCGGTACAGGTATATTGAGAAATGCGATACAGTGAAAAAAATATGACATTATTAAATTATGAAGAATTATTGTGAAAATGTGATACGTCCTAAGGTGAAAGAACTCCTACGATTATTCTTATTAAAATTTTCATTATTATCATTATTATCATTTTTATCATTTTTATTATTATTATTATTATTATTATTATTGATGAAGACAGGAAGTGAACGATCATTAGTAGTTATGATAAGACACTGATAAACACAGACATTACATAACTGGTCTAATATCCGATTGGTTGATGAAATAGAGATCAAATGAATGTACTTATCTGTCTGTCTGCCTGTCTGTCTGTCGTCTGCCTGCCTGTCTGTCTATCTGTCTGTCTGTCTATCAATTATCTATCTATCTAACTGCCTGTCAATCTTTAAACAGGTAAAGTTAATTAGTGTCAGGTAGGTAGCGGGTCAACCAGTACAGGTGAGACTGGTAGAAGAAACTAAAAACAAAATTCATACACAAAAATAAATGCATCTAAAGTAAAGCAAATAGAGAGAGAGAGAGAGAGAGAGAGAGAGAGAGAGAGAGAGAGAGAGAGAGAGAGAGAGAGAGAGAGAGAGAGAGAGAGAGAGAGAGAGGAAAAATGGGAGGGCAGAGTAGGGCTGAGGTGAATGGGAGAGGGGGAGAGTAAAAGGAAAACGTGATAAAAATGGAGAAGGGGGAAAGACGTTGATGGGAAAGCTCTGATGAAGGATTACCTGAGGAAATACTGGAATGGAATTGTCCAAAGTGAGGAATATACCGTAAAAAAAAACAACAATATATACCTATACAGTATATATATCCGGTATATAAACTGTATATAGTCGAAATATTAAGAAACAACATAAGAAGAATTGAGTTTTGTTGTAAAATTCTGGATTAAATTGTTCGAGTCATTTTGGGATATTGTTTTTGAAGTCGTTTGGATGTCGGTAAAATATAACAGGATTGAGACACGAATGTTTACATAACCAATTTGAAGTCATGTATAGAATTCTTATCAATGTTGTTCACCCTTTTTTCGGTCTAATTACTCTACTTTCTCTCTCAAACAACGCGATTAAATAGTTACAAAGATTAGTTGTAATTAAGTAGTGTATAACCAACACGATCCTATACATACCTGTTAAGACTCAACGACATCCTATAACAACGCTTCAACCTCAGGTATTAACACGGTATACGAGCACCTGTCTACCTTACCTGTCTCATTACCTGTCTGTATACACACCTGGTATACCTGGAGGTCTTATGAAATGATTAACTTGAGGTGTGTGAAGGAATTTTGAAGTTTATTATTATTATTATTGTTATTTTTATTATTATTATTATTATTATTATTATTATTATTATTATTATTATTATTATTATTATTTTAGGTTCAAGTTAGTCTGTTTGTATCAGATGTTTTGCCAGTTCCGTTTCTATTGCGTAAATTAGACGATGTAACTTGTGGTTAATAAAATCTATCTCTCTGTCTGTCTGTCTGTCTGTCTGTCTGTCTGTCTCTCTGTCTGTCTGTCTGTCTCTCTGTCTGTCTGTCTCTCTGTCTGTCTGTCTGTCTCTCTGTCTGTCTGTCTGTCTGTCTGTCTCACTCTCTTCATACTTTTATCCCACGTCTTAAATAACAACACAATGACGTGCTGTTTCCAATAATTGCTAGTTTATCACCTAGAGGACAGCTAGAGTACGATAACAACCCGTCTGATTACTGTCAATGTTGATGAGTTACTGTCCTGATTAGCTGACGACAGTAGTTATCTTCATGTATTAATTAGATGGATTAGCTTTATGCAGGGCGAGATATTGGGGTCTTGTGTTACCTGATGTAATGGTCAGGTAGAGGAAGATAGGTCACAGAAGGTGGAAGTTATCGTATATATTGTCAGGTGTAAAGTGAGTAAACATGGTTGGTGCCAGGTGTTGTGGTGGAGGTGATCGTACGGGTTATCACCTGTGTAGGGATGATCTGACACATATTTACCTGAACTCTGAGATGATCGTAGTACCGGTCAGATTTTTTTTTATGAAGTGATCGGCCAGGTGTGGAGGTGATGATCGGACATGTTACCTGATGATTAAAGCGATCGGACACGCTACCTGATGCATTCAGACGTCTGGTAATCACGGAAATGATAAATTGTGGCATTTCCTGAGGAATATTCTAGGTATGGGTCACCTCATGATGGTCTACGTGGCCCTGCATGACCACACACTTGTCGTAACATGCCAGAGGGCCGTGTGTCACCCCCCCCCCTTTCCGCCCCCCAGGACACCCATCATCATCAGTCACCAGGAAAAGATGTCACAGTCGCCTCACCACCTCCCTCTCCCTCCTCCTGGGTCACCATGTACAGTCACCATTACGTCATGTGTCCTTGTAATCGTGTTAGTAATTCTCTCTCTCTCTCTCTCTCTCTCTCTCTCTCTCCTTTGACCAGATTTTGTGAGGATTAATCCAGGTGTTATCTGCACGTGACGGCCAGGTGACTGGGTGACGGCGTTATCGTGTGACGGTGACGCTATACAACAGATATGCTCTCCACATACCTCTCAGACATAACGGCAATAAAGACATACTGAACCACAAACAGACGTTTCAGTTAGAAAAACACACGGACAGACAGATCACTCATACATACTGAAACACACCAAGAGAGACAGATAGACAGATAAAGTCCTACAGACAGACAGACAGATAAAGTCCTACAGACAGACAGACAGACTTACTGATACACTTACAGAGAGTAAGTACGACACACAGACAGAAAGACACTGAGACAGACAAACTTGTTGAAAGACATACAAACAATATGGAAGACACCCAGACAGACAGACGTACAGGTGAGAACAAACGCTGGCAGGCACCTGTGTGTGTGTGTGTGTGTGTGTGTGTGTGTGTGTGTGTGTGTATATAACCACTTTCAGTCGCCACCCTGCCAGACAGCGTAGTAGTAGGTGGAGTGACCTGACACAGCCTCTGGAGGATCACTGGGTCAATCCAATAATAGTTCCGGCTAATCTGTCTTTGTCGTGGTGTACTTTTCTTTTTATACTAATACAACTACTATTACTATACTAATAAGAGGAGGAGAAGACGGAGAAGCATTAGGCATTAACGCTGAATATCTCTGTACAGTAATTTAACAGATAAATAGATAGTTAGTTTCGTAGATCTAGATTTTTTTTTGAGGGGGGGGCCACTTGATGTTTGAGGGGGGCACTCTCTGATGTGTTTGGAGGGGGGCAATTTGATGTGTTTGGAGGGGGCACTTGATGTGTTTGGAGGGGGGGGGCACTGATGTTTGGATAAATTTGATGTGTTTGGGGGAGGCGCTCTGGATGTGTTTGAGGGGGTCAATGGTTACAGGTGAACCCATATACAGTGGGGGTCGGGTTGTAGGCTCCCACTCTTCTGGATCCGCTAGTGTGATAGGAGTGAGTAGAGTATGGATGTCATGTGTGTGTGTGTGTGTGTGTGTGTGTGTCTCATCCTGTTTAGGTCGGTGTCCTGCTCTACACAACACAACACAACACTGGACTTAAAGTGACACATACGACTTGACAACACACTCACACCTGCACCACCTCGTCTCTGTCAGCTTGAGATATCACTACCTCCTCCCTCTTAAACACTCCCTACTCCTCTCCCCCTTCCTTTTATTTTCTTTATTCCTCTTTCTCTCACTCCACAGCTAATAATAGGAAAATTAAAGCTAAAGATTAGAGAGAGAGAGAGACAGAAAACATATAAGAGAAAAGAAAATCTATATCTTTTTTTTTACGGGTTGACAGTCAAAAGGTGACGCCATATTTTTAAGCTAAGATTTTTACAGCCAATAAAAATCATTAGTGCGGTACAACACCACTTAAACTATTGCCAAACTACCAGGTCACGTCTCTCTCTCTCTCTCTCTCTCTCTCTCTCTCTCTCTCTAAGGTACTATCCCCATTCCCCCTTAACCCCTTCACCATTCCTCCCTTCCTTCTCCTCACCCTTTTTCCACCATCCTCCACCATTCCTCTCCCTCGTTCCTTCCTTTTCATCCACCCGCCTCCGCCCCCCTCACCCTCCTTTCCTTTCATCCGCTCTTCACCTCCCCTCCCCCTCCCCCCTCCTCCCCTCCCCTCCCCTCAACCACCGACTGCTCACTCACTCCTCCTGCCATACCCCTATTTACCCATCCCGCGACACTCCCACCCCTCCCCTCACCCCCTCCCTCCCTCCCCCCACCCCCCCTCTCATCACTATCACCCTCAATCACGCTCCCAACTGTGTGCTGTAATAAAGATAGTTATCGCCGAGCACTGAATAGACCGGCAGGGCTGTATTTAATTAGTTAAATTGATTGGGGAATATTATACACAAACTCTGGTCAGTAGAGGGAGGGAAAGAATGGAAGGGGTGGGAGAGAAGGAGGGTGAGAGGGGGGGTAGTGAAGGAAGAAGGAATGAAGGAGATAGATAGGAATATGGGAAATAGGAAGAGAGTTGGAAGGGAGGAGAGGGAGATGAAAGAAAGGGAAGGAACAGATATAGAGATAAATAGAGGAAGAGAAAAAAAAAGAGGCTACGAAAAGAGAGAGAGATGTCGCCCCAGGCTGGACTATATGTCAACACAGGCATCAAATGGTCACAGCTGTTTAAAGGCCTCGATTCTTTTGTGTTATGATTCTGATTATCAAGATTGGATCTGAGTGGCTGGACGATAAAAAATGATCACATGTTTTTGTTTTATTTTGTTTGCAGTGTGTGTGTGTGTGTGTGTGTGTGTGTGTGTGTGTGTGTGTGTGTGTGTGTGTGTGTGTGTGTGTGTGTGTGTGTGTGTCAAACGAAGGCGTGGTTTACTGGTGGTTGTCTTGTATATAGTAATTGATCGGGTGTTTTTTTTTTGTAAGCTAAAAGTGTTGGTGAGTTCTTTCGTGTATGTGAGAGTGTGATTGATTGTATGATGATGATGATGATGACATAATACAAGTGACAATGACATTTGATATTAAAATTAATTCATAACAACAACAAAAATAATAATAATAATAATAATAATAATAAAATAATGAATAATAAAAACCTCAGGTAAACATTAATAAAATAGTAAATTATATTAATATCAAGATAAAACTCTCTCTCTCTCTCTCTCTCTCTCTCTCTCTCTCTCTCTCTCTCTCTCCCTCCCCGCCCTAAACGCCTCAACTTCTGTAACTAGTGGCCCGGTTTCCCTTTAAGACAGATAGGCCTACACTACAGATAGCTATTAACATTTTGTTTCCCTGTTCTCTACTGTTCTCTATAGTGTTCACTCTTGTGTTCTGTTCTTCATTACTCTGCCTATTATAATGTGTTCTTTATGTTATACGAGTCTGTTCTCATGTGATCGTTCAGTCTGTTATTATATTTTCTGTTCTGTTCTTTGTTCTTATTATGTTGATTTGATTTAGTGTTCTGTGTTCACACCTGGATCGACCACCATTTAATGTTTACGTCTGGTGTTCATAATTCACTCAAGACTCAGGTGACTGTATGGGTGTTTGGTATAATCCCATGAGTTAATGAGTATATATACCTGTTGTTTTAGTCCAGGTGAGTGAATGAATGAATGAATGAATGAATTACTAATTTTACTCCAGGTGAATGAATGAATGGATAAATGAATGGATGAATGAATGAATGGATAAATGAATGGATGAATGAATGAATGGATAAATGAATGGATGAATGAATGGATGAATGAATGAATGGATAAATGAATGGATGAATGAATGGATGAATGAATGAATTACTAGTTTTACTCCAGGTGAATGAATGAATGGATGAATGAATGAATGGATAAATGAATAAATGAATGAATGAATGACTGGATGAATGAATGAATGAATGAATGAATTACTAGTTTTACTCCAGGTGAATAAATGAATGAATGGATGAATGAATGAATGAATTACTAGTTTTACTCCGGTGAATGAATGAATGAATGAATGAATGAATGAATGAATGAATGAATTAATAGTTTTATTCCAGGTAAATGGATGAATAGATGATTAATTAATTAATTAATTAATAGTTTTTATTCAGGTAAATGGATGAATAGATGAATGAATGAATGAATGGATGAATGAAAGAATGAATGAATGAATGAATTAATAGTTTTATTCCAGGTAAATGGATGGATGAATGAATGGATGAATGAAGCATTTAACTTGAGTGAATAAGTTAACAGTCATAGTTAAGTCAGTTTGTGTGTGTGTGTATGGCCGCGACACATGAATGTATTGAGATGATTTAATGTTCCACACACACACACACACACACACACACACACACACACACACACACACACACACACACACACCAAAGAATGCCAGTCACTATCATCCCTTTCCCTTTGTTACGTCACTATTTTCTACCCCTTATGACGTCACTAGCCCCCCCCCCACCATACGTAACCCACAAGTACTGTACAGGTAAAGTATTCATAAGTGTCTAGAGAATAATGATCATATATATATACTGTTGATTCAAGGACATAATGTACGTTGAAGTCCGTGTCTCTGTCCGTGTATTTGTATGCCTATGTGTCTGTCCGTGTATCATTGTATTAGCGTGTCTGTCTGTCCTTGTAGTGATTATGTTATGGAAGGTAAACGCACACACATCTCTCTCTCTCTCTCTCTCTCTCTCTCTCTCTCTCTCTCTCTCTCTCTCTCTCTGCCATAACTCATCCTATCCTTCTCTATATCATTTTTCCCTTCTCTCCTCTTCCCCCCCTCCTCTCTCCTCCTCCCTCTCCCCTCTCCCCTCTCATCCTCCTCCCCTTTTTTCCTCCCTTCTCGTCTTCTCGGCTCCTTCCCCTCACTCCTCTCCTCTCAGTGGCCCGCAGCTGCAGTGACTAATGACACATAAAATAGGCGTGGTGAACAAGCAAGCGAAAAAATCAATCACAAAGCGTGAGGAGAGGGAGAAAGAGAGAAAGAAGAGGAGGAAGGAGGGAGAGAGAGGAAGAAGATGGGAGAGGGGAAAGGGAGGGAGAGATAGGAGGTGGAAGGGAAGTGGGAAGAAAGAGGAAAAGAAAGAGAGAGAGAGAGAAGATAAGAGGAAGGGATGAGATAAGAAAGGACTAATTAGAGGAAAACCGGGAAAGAGGGAGAAAGAAGGAAGAGGAGGAAATAGAAAAATGACAGAGAGAGAGAGAGAGGGGGGGGAGACGGAAAGGAAAGAGAAGAGAAGGGTAGAGGGGAGAGGAGAGAAGGGTAGGGGAGAGGACGAAAGGGTAGGGAAGGGTAGGGAAGGGGAGGGGAGGGGAGTGTGACAAATAACAGATTGAAAAGAATGATGAAAGAGGAGAAAGGAATAACAAAAGTTAATGAATCAGGGAAGAGAGAAATTGGGATCAAAAGAAGGAACAATTTAGTGGTCACGGAGGAACATTGTGTGTGTGTGTGTGTGTGTGTGTGTGTGTGTGTGTGTGTGTCAATTGCAAGTCCTCAATTTGACACATGAGAATGGCAACCTAACCTAACCTAACCAACAACAACAAAATAATAATAATACACCAATTTTTCTCACAATTTAAAACCATTACATAAAAAAAAATATTATTCACCAAAATACAAAAAATATAAAAAATCAGTCACTTCACATGAAAAATATCCATAAAAAAAACAATAACCAAATAAAATAAAATAAAATAAATAATAAAAATCACAAAAACCACAAGAAAAACTTATAATAGAAACACCGAAAAAAAAATGGACTAATATTTATTACCATATGATAATTGAGCCATTTAACGTGTGTTGTGCAGGCGAGTAACAGCTGACAACAGACAGACAGACAGAGGTTGGAGGCTGCTCAGTGGTTGCGGGGTATAATAAGACCATAAATTCTTGTCCTATGTAACAATGAATGTACAACCGTATAGGCTGGTTCACACACACTCCCTCCCTCCCTACCCTCCCTCTTCCCTCCCTCCCTCCCTCCCTACCCTCTCTACCCTCCCTCTTCCCTCCCTCTCTCCTACTGACAACTTCATCTGTGGCATGGGTGTGTGCGATGAGGGAGGGAGGGACATGGGAGGGAGAAGGGAGGGATAGGGAAGGGAGGGGTAGGTAGGAAGGAGAGGGAGGGAGGGAGGGGGAGAAAGACAGAGAAGTGTGATAGAGACATCGGGAACGGTAGAGAGAAATTCTGAGAAATTAATGAATCTCTCACAGCGGGAAATTGACCAATAATGAAGGACCTTATGTGTCCACCCCACTCACCCCTATGCTTCCACCCCACTCACCCTATGTTTCCACCCCACCATGCTCCCATCCCACTCACCCTAATGTTATTTATATAGTCTTTAGTCATAACTTTAACGGGTAAGTTGATATTATTTGATCTCTCTCTCTCTCTCTCTCTCTCTCTCTCTCTCTCTCTCTCTCTCTCTCTCTCTCTCGCTCTGCTCTGTCATCTAGGAGTTAATCTTGTTACCAAACCCAAGCGATTATTTTCTTAACACCGCATAATAATTTCTTCCACCACACACACACACACACCTGACACCACCCACACCTGACACCACCTCCTCTCTCTCTACACACACACACATACACACACACACACACACACACACTGATGTTGTACAAAACTGGAAAGAGAGAAAAAAAAAATCCTAAACTTGAAGAAGGTCGCAGGTAAAGTAAACGGCAACTAGCGTGACGATTCAACACAAGCGGCCTTAAACAAACGCCTTCAGGTACCCCCAAACGTCACCCCTCCCCCCACGCCCTCACCAAACACAACCATTTGAGACACAGGAAGAAGGATGGATATGTAGTTACAACAACACATGTCCTGGATAAGAAGCAATAGATGGATAGATGGATAGAGGACTCAACTCTCATCCACTCTGCTGCATGGCTTGTGGTTGATAGCGTTACTGGTGTAAATAATACCCAAAAGGTGACAGTTTATGTCGTCGGGTTTACTCACTGGATTGTGTATGTTCATTTCCGCTATGTTTTGAATCTATACAGGGTGTCCATACAGCTTAAATATACAGGGTGTCCATACAGCTTAAATATACAGGGTGTCCATACAGCTTAAATATACAAGGTGTCCATACAGCTTAATTATACAGGGTGTCCATACAGCTTAATTATACAGGGTGTCCAAACAGCTTAAATATACAGGGTGTCCTACAGCTTAATTATACAGATTGCCCTACAGCTTAATTATACAGGGTGTCCTACAGCTTAATAATCCCATAAGTATTATAGAAAGAAGATAGTTTACATGTGGAAGTCTACTCAATTTACATATAATTAACGTCATTTCCCGTTTCCCTTCCCTCCCACCCCTTCCTCTTCCCTCACTCCCCTTCATCCCTCACCGTCTCTCCCTACACCCCTCCCCCTTCCTACCTCCTTCCCTCTACCACCTCCTCCTCCCCCTTCCTTCAACCCATTCCCCCTCCTCCTTCCCCTTCCCTCCTCTCCACCTCCATAAAGGCCCTTCCTGTCCTCCATATCCTCCTACATTACCAGGAGGCTTGAGGCTCTAATACATTTACATCTTGAGGACCTGTGACCATTCTTCACTCTCTCTCTCTCTCTCTCTCTCTCTCTCTCTCTCTCTCTCTCTCTCTCATATAAAATGTCGATCTATATTTAAGTAAGGTCAAGTTAGGTCGACAGAGGATTTTGTTGACATTTGAGGAGGTTAATGATCACAGATATATATATATATATATATATATATATATATATATATATATATATATATATATATATATATACCTTTATACCTTTTCCTACACACACACACACACACACACTCTTCCTACTCTCTTCATCATCCCTTTACTCTCCCCTCCTTCATCACTCTATTTCCTTCCTCTTTGGTCTGCACTCTCTTTCTCCTTCCTTCCTTCCTTCCTTCCTTCCGCCAACCCTCCTGTGTCCTCCCCCCCTCCTCCTCACCCTCCTTCCTTTCTTCCTACCTCCTCCTTCCTTCCTCTACCTCTTCCTCCTTAACACCTCCTCTATCCCACCTCCCTCCTTCCTTCCTTCCTTCCTCCACTTCCTCCTTCCTCTCCATCCCAACAATCACTCCCCCTCCTCTCACCCTCCTTCCTTTCCTACCCACCTCCTCCACCTCCTCCTTCCTCCACCTCCTCCACCTCCTCCTCCTCCTCCTCCTCCTCCTCCTCCTCCTTCTCAGCTTCCGCCACGGTGGGTCAGGACAGCCAGTAACGTAAACAAGGCTGATAACGAAAATTAAGTAGCTCCTTGACGACTGCCGTTAACATTGTGGTTCTGGCTACAATGTCGAGTGACTCCCTCTAACAATGTTGCCAAGGTGGAGAGGCCAGGAGACCCCGTAGGAGGTTTTAAAACACCTCCCACGGAATAATGCCTTTAAGATCTCTGTTCATTCTTTTATAGTTTTTTCCATTTTTTTTCTTTCTTCTCACGATACAAAGAGTTGGATGTGGGAAAGTGTTTGTTGGAGTGTGTGTGTGTGTGTGTGTGTGTGTGTGTGTGTGTGTGTGTGAGTATTAATATGTGTGTGTGTATGTATGCGTGTACGTTTGTACGTCCTAATTATTAAGACAAAACTACAAAAATAACTTCATAAACCAGAAAAAATACATCAAATATAACCCATAAATCCCGTGTTGTGTTGTGGATTTGCCTATTACAACCTCAAGTAGACAAATTACTTCCTTATATGGTTGTACTGGGTTATAGATTCACTTCTCACAACAACTAATACAACCATCTGCTTCAGAGTCCTTTTAAACCGCAATTGTAATTCTTTTGTTGTTGTGACTATGGGAAATTCGTATTGCATGGAGGGGTATTATTGCATGGGGGAGTGTGAGGGATGGAGGGGGTGTTATGAGGTGATGGAAGGTTTATGTAGGGGAGGGTTATGTAGGGAAAGATGGTTATGTAGGTGGAATAGGTCATGGATTCGAAGTCTCATAGTTAAAAGACACACACACACACACACACACACACACACACAACACTGCTCTACAACCACTCCGTTCGACACAATAACATCACAACATCAAGAGACTCTCATCACTGGAAGGATCTATAGTTTAAACCACGACGTCCACCTGGGTTACCTCTGACAGCCTTGGTTAGGTTAGGAGTGGCCAGACTGCAGGAGGTACTTGAAGACAATGGCTAAGTGTCCCTATAGTTAAGTAGGGCAGATGTGTTGGGAACGGGTTTATATACTAAGGCTGTGGGGTGACTTAGTAACTGTTGAAATGTGTGGGAGAGGTGATGGGGTGTGGGAAGTTACGTGTGTGAGGGTGAAGGGAACGGGGTGAGAGGGAGGTGTGGAATGTGGGGAGTTTCATGTGTGGGGGTGATGGAGAGGTGTGGGAGTTAAATGTATTGGGGGGGGTCAGGGGAGATAGGGGTGAAGGGGAAGTTGAGGGTGAAGGGAAAGTGAGGGTGAGAGGAAGGGTGGGGTGAAGGGAAGGTGTGAAGGGTGTGAAATGTGTGTGTGTGTGTGTGTGTGTGTGTGTGTGTGTGTGTGTGTGTGTGTGTGTGTGTGTGTGTGTGTGCTACATATACTGCTATTATTATTATTTAATCTTATAATTCTCAGAAACTATCTCAATTTCCTCACCCCATCTTCTTTTATTCGATTCTCTCATCTCCTCTTACTCCTTCATTCCTTCCTCCCTTTATCTACCTCCTCTTCCTCCTTCACTCCTTTCCTTTCTCTACCTATTCCTTCCTTCCCCAACCCTTCTTCTTCCCCACCTCCTCTCTCTCTCTCTCTATCCTTCCTATCCCCATCCCTATTCCCACCTCTTCCCCCCAGTCTTCCTTCACTCCTTCATCCTCTTCCAATTCTCCTTACTCCTCATTCTTCATTTCCATTTTTTAATCCATCTCCCGGTTCTACCCTCTGTCAAACACCCCTCATCCCTCTTTCCAGTCTCCCATCCCCTCATTCCCCTCCCCCACGATGCAGTGTGGTGACAGTACTGCTAGTGACAGTATCGTCAACCCTCACCTCCTCTGTAATTATCCAACACTTCTTGTTCCTGCAATTACCACCTCTCCTCTCTCTCTCTCTCATCCACCCCATCACACGTGCGAGGTGTGATCGTGTTAAGGTTGTTATTGTTTTTAGTTTGTTTATGGGATTTTCATCTTTTTATATCAGAGGTAAAAAAAAATAAAAGTGACATCAAGGTCTTCTTCTAGCTAACTATTCTCTTGGTCCTATGTAATAATGATATACATGTTGTGACAATATATCTCTAAAATATACAGTATAGTGTGTTAGAAGGTCTCTCTCTCTCTCTCTCTCTCTCTCTCTCTCTCAACATCCCCCTCACAACAAACTACATTACTATACTGTATCGAGGACTCTAGTACACTGCTCTTCCTTCGTCTGTCCAGTGTCAATCTGTTACCTGATACACACCATGGCGACCTCAGTAACTTCAGCGACACCAAGGTAGTTTCGTCTCCTCTCCTGCGGGATCATTGTCGTACTGTGACCTGTTTATATGCCTTATCTCTACCATAATAATAGATACTGAGGTGACCTTTGACCCACTAACTACCCAATTTAGGAATATCTGGCCTCCTAACACCATCCATAATTAGGTGACCTTTCAAACGTTACATTTCCCATCTTAGGTGACCTTTGACCCACTAACTACCCAATTTAGGAACCTCTGGCCTCCTAACATCATCCATAATTAGGTGACCTTTCAAACGTTACATTTCCCATCTTAGGTGACCTTTGACCCACTAACTACCCAATTTAGGAACCTCTGGCCTCCTAACATCATCCATAATTAGGTGACCTTTCAAACGTTACATTTCCCATCTTAGGTGACCTTTGACCCACTAACACTACCCCAACTTTATTATGTGACCTGACCAATTTAGGCGACAGTGGCCCAGCAGCAAGGGAACAACCAGATGGATCCGTGGATTGTCAACACAGCTGCCCTTACCTCCCTCCCCCCTCTCCTCCCCTCCCTCCCTCCTGCCCCTCTCTCCCGCCCCTCTCCTCTAGACACCAGCACCGCTAACACCATTATCACCATCAGCACCACTACCAGTTAGAACAATAATTAGGTATCAGTAACATAATTAATACCATAGTTTCATTGTTTCACCACCACCAACACCACTATAATCACCATAGCTACTATCACCCACCGCCGCCACTAACACCATAACCACTACTACTATCATCACCACCACAATAAATAAATAAGAATTTTTAAAAACTGCAGAAAAAAATAAACGCGACCATATCTTCTCTTTGTTATGATGCCCCGCACGCGGTGATGAGAGGGGATGTTTGCAGTCATAGGAGGGCAGTCTGTCTGTCTGTCTGTCTTTCTGTTTGTTTTTTTCTGCCTCAAAGCTTACTTGTTTGCCCTGTATCACCCAGATGGTTTGTGAGTTAATCATCTAATTGACGTGTTCTGTCAATGTGTGTGTGTTGTGGACGGGGCTGGTTGGGGAGGTGGGGGTGGAGAAGGGTGGGGGGTTGTTGGTGGGGAAATGGGTGGTGGAAGGTGGGGGGAGGAGGTGATGGAAGGTGGAAGGGGTGTGATGGGTGATGGGAGGTGGAAAGGGTGGTGGGGTTGAATGAGGGTGGAGGGTAGGGGGAGGAGGTGATGGAAGGTGGAAGGGGTGTGATGGGTGATGGGAGGTGGAAAGGGTGGTGGGGTTGAATGAGGGTGGAGGGTAGGGGGAGGAGGTGATGGAAGGTGGAAGGGGTGTGATGGGTGATGGGAGGTGGAAAGGGTGGTGGGGTTGAATGAGGGTGGAGGAGAGTTGAAAAAGAAATTTATGAAGAATAAAAAAAAAATATTTCACTCAGTCTCAGATTTATAGAAAGTTATTAAAGATCTATATAATACACATATACGTCTACCGATATAAGACAACGTCCCCTATATCATTACCGTTTACTGATATATGTCCTATCTTCTATCGGGATCTAAAGGGTCTGTTTAGATGGAGAGGTATAACTAACATCTAATAATTAAGTCTTGAATACTATACCCTGAACGTGTTTTGTACCTGTGAACATGATCGATACACGTATTATAAGAGAGATGTGAGGTAGGACTGAGGATATTTGAATATGTCATACACTGATACCTTTGTGTATACCTTTGGGTGTAATTGGATATATAGGAACAGTATTACAATATAGCAGGTGAGGTTATAATTGGATCTATCGTATAATATAAAAAAAAAACATCGTAGAACAGAATTATAGGTTATTATAGGGTATATTATATTGCGCACTGAGACATAATGGAACAGAAGAGAAGCCATTATGGACATATTGTAACATAAATAAACATAATGAGAGTGAAATGAGTGAGCTTATTCAGTATAGAGAAATATAATTGGATTCATTCAACCACGTCGATCATGAGTGAGTGAGTGGGGTGAGTGAGTGATTGATTGATTGATTGAGTGAGTGATTGAGTGGAGTGAGTGAGTGAGTGAGTGAGTGCGTGAGAGACAGTATTAATCAACAATAGACGGAGACGATGTACTAAGAGAGACTGACTTCCCCCCCCTTGTGTCTATACAGGAACTAACTTACACCGTGTAGCGCTGACCATACCACCGTTCATCACACCTCCAACAACAGAGAGATACAACCCCGGAGCTTCACAACACATAAGGTAAACATGTCTATATTTTTGTTCTTTAGTTTATAGACAAATGCTAATGGTGTGAGTTTATTGCTATTCTATTCGTCTTTCCGGGATTCGAACCTTTGAATCCCCCGAGGTGTAATGGGTTGTTCGTGGGTTGTGTATACTGTACTGACTCGAACTGATGCTCCGGAGGTTGATGGTTTGAATCATTTTTTCGTGTAATTTGAGAGTTTTCGAATCTGTTCCTGTGGATGTTACAAGCAAACGAACTATACAATATTTACAGACAATTAAACTGACAAAAAAAAACATAAATAAAAAACCTCTGCACAACAAATACAACAAAAACTAACAAATTAAAGTAAATCATAAACACACAGACTAACAAATACAGAGAAACAAATAAAAAAACAAAACAAAAACTAACAAAATAAACAAGAAACAGGCAAACAAAATATCAAACACACACACACACACACACACACACACACACACACACACACACACACACAATCAGATGAATATAATTTACGATTATTCTTGTCCAAGCAGAACGGTATGTTACGGTATAGTGGAATAATTTACAGTAGTGGGCGGGTTGTGGGCGGGATTGGGTTGGCAGTAAGCGAGCGTGGGCGTGAATGAGAATGATATATCTACTGAGGGGAAAGAGATGGGAGGTGGTATGGGTGGTATGGGTGGGCGGCAGAGCTCACAAGTAGCCCCGGGGCGGCAGAAACACAGGACAATGGCGGGTCAAACAGAAGCCGCCCATGATGACGACCACTGATTCGTGGCCATCCATTAATGACGTAGATACACACGCCGCCCCCGCCTCACACATACACACGCACGCACACACGCACACACACACGCAACTCATTTCAACCACATTCACCACCACACCCACCCACACACACACACACACACACACACATACATACAACACACACACACACACACACACATACATACACATCACATACAACATCACAACACACACACACACACACATATACACACAAACACCACACACACATCACCATACACACACACAACACACACATTACACACACACACCACGAGGGCACAGAGAAACACACAGCCAGCCTGAGGGTAGCGTCGTCACAAGGGGAGACTGTGGGAACACACTGGACTGAGTGCAGGGGACAGAGGGGAGAGAACACCAGCCAGCCTGAGGGTAGCGTCGTACAAGGGGAGACTGTGGGAAACATGGTGAGTGAGGGGACAAGAGGGAACACGACCACTAATGGAAACTAAAGTGACCTAAGGGGAGGTAAAGGGTGAGGGGGAGAAGGATAAGGGGAGAAGGATGATGAGAGATGGGTGGGGGCGAAGATGTAAGGGGAGGTAAAAGAGAATGGGAGAAAGATGAGAAGAGATGGATGAGGGGAGAAGGATGAGGGGAGAAAGAGGAGGTGAAAAGAGTGAGGGGATAAGAGTGAGGGGAGAAGAGAGAGGAGAGGAAGGATGAGGGGGAGAAAGAAGAGGCGAAAAGAGTGGAGGGGAGAAGAGGAGGGGAGAAGGAGGAGGGGAGAAAGAGGAGGCGAAAAGAGTGAGGGGAGAAGAGTGAGGGGAGAAGAGAGAGGGAGAAGAGAGGGTAGAGAGGAAGGATGAGGAGAAAGAAGAGGCGGAAAGAGTGAGGGGAGAAGAGTGAGGGGAGAAGGATGAGGGGAGAAAGAGGAGGCGAAAAGAGTGAGGGGAGAAGAGGGGTATACTGATCAATTGAAAAGTTGGATTATGTTTAACTAGTTAATTATTTACACAAGACTCAATCAGTTCTCTTGTACTAAAAAAACAAGTAGACAGACACACAGACAGACGGACATACAGACGCAGACAGATGCAGACATATAGACAGACATGCAGACACAGAAACAGGCAAACTGACAGACAGATAGAGAGATAGACAGATAGATGAAAAGATAGATAATGAGAGAGAGAGAGAGAGAGAGAGAGAGAGAGAGAGAGAGAGAGAGAGAGAGAGAGAGAGATAGATAGATACTGAATCCAATAGACATACATCAATATTGACAGATACATGCATACATACATACGAACACACACGCACACACAGGATATATCTTAAAAATACTCAACTATCGAGGTATTTGACCAATGATTGATGGAGTCCGCACTGTATTCACCCACCAGTGTACTGTAGAGTCAACAGGGAGAGTCTCTGGTCAGGGTTTGTAGTGAGTCTTATACCTTAGACTCCGATCATCGCCTCACCTTCAATGGCTCGTATTGTCAGGAGGATTGGTTGAGGTAGTAGGTGTGTGTGTGTGTGTGTGTAAAGGTTCGTTCATGCGTTGGCAGTGTTAGGGTTGGGTTAGGTTATGTTAGGTTAGCTTTGGTTAGGTTTGGTTAGGTTAGGTTAGGTTATCATGGTCTGTACGTGATGAGAATTGTTAACTTGAAATCCTTGTGTTTATTTATCTTTTAATAAATAAAGACCTTTCTTCGTCTTCTTCTCCTCCCTTCACCCAGTTCTCCTCTTCTCTCACCTACCCTCACCCGTTTCTTTACCCTCACCTCCTCCTCTACTCCCTCACCCCTTCCTCTACCCTCACCCCCTCCTCTACTCCCTCACCTCTACCCCCACCCTCCCTCTACATCTCACCCCCTCCTCTACCCTCACCCTCCCACTCCTCACCCTTCCTCTACCCCCTCACCTCCCCCACCCTCACCCTCTCATCTCACCTCCCTCTAACTCCCTCAACCTCCTTACCCTCAACTCTCAATCTCACCCCCCCCTCAATTCCTCTTCCTTTACTCCCTCACACCCCTTTCTTTACCCTCACCCCTCCCCTCTACTCCCTCACCCCTTCCCTCTACCCCCTCAATTGCCTTTAGCCTCACCCCCTCCCTACCCTCACCCCTTCCTTTACTCCCCACCTCCTCCTCTACTCCCTCACCCTTCCTCTACCCTCACCCCTCTTTCTTTACTCCCTCACCCTTTCCTTACCCTCACCCCCTCCTCTACCCTCACCCCTTTCCTTACCCTCACCCCTTCCTTCGCCCCCAAGGGAACAGAGAGCTCCACTAGGGACTCACAGGACAAAATAATTAGGGCGTAGTGCGTGTTAGGGAACAGTTCTGCCCAGGTATCATCCTTACCTGAAATTAGAGGACATGGTGACCCCCTGGGAGAGTATTATCTCTGAAAAATGAGGGGGGAGAAGGGGGAGAAGGGGGGAGGAGGGGGAGGGGGTACTCATGAGTTCCCCTCGCCTACTTGACCCCACACTTACCTTGCTTACCCCTCCCCTCATCCTCCCATCTTCTCTCCCCCAACCTTCCTTTTCCGATGATGGAGGGGAGGGTTCAACCTGCCTTCCCCTCAATTATGTACTTACTTGGTTATGTCTCCCCTCTTCCCCCTTTCCTACTTGACCCTTCAGTTAGCTTGATGACGTCTGTCTCCCCTCATCTTCCCATCCTCCCCCCACCACCCCCCATCTTTCCTATTATCCTCATTATGATCCTTACCCTTATTCCCTCCTCCCTTGTTCCGTCTTTTCGTTATTCCCTTTCCCCTTTTTACTCCCTCTACTTCCATTCCATTTCCATCCTTCCCTACACATTGTCTCCTCTTCCTTTCATCCTATTCTTATCCTCGACTCCCTACCCTCCCTTCTCTACATCTTATTTCATCCCCTCCCTCCCTCCCTCCCTCTCCCTCTCTCCCTACCCCCTACTCTCTTTCCCCTCTCCCCATCCTGCCTTTCTTCTACTGCCATCCAATTCTGCCCATTACTCCCCTTCCTTCCCCTTCCTTCCTTCACCCTCCCTCTCCTCCTCCTCCCTCCCTCCCTCCTCCCTCCTCTCTCCCTCTCCTCCTCCCTCCTTCCTCAATCCACTTCATCACTTCCAGAACTAAAAGCATGAGTATAAAATAAGGCAAGAAAGTGCTATACCCTGGGAGGAAGGGGGGGGGTGTTAGAAGAATGATCATACGAGTGAAAACCCTCTATAAACCACGAACAATAATAACCCTTAAGAGTATAATCGAATTTTTTATAGGGAGGAATAGAGTGCTAAACAGGATTACTCGTGTGGGTGAAAATCCTATTAAAATAATGTGTGATAATAGACCTTAAAGGATCGAAGATGTCCTCGCATGGTTCTCGTGACAGACTTCTTCGACCATAGTGTCAAATATTTCAGATGCCAGAGTTTTTTTATTTTGATGTGAATATATTTTTTTATTTTTTGTTTTATTTACGATTTTCCTTCACTAAAGTTGACATTATGTGATGTTGTATATAAGGTAAGATAAAATTAGTTCGTTATATGTGAGGGTTTTCTTGTTCTTCTTGTTCTTCTTATTCTTCTTATTCTTATTCTTCGCATTATCATTACTCTTTAATCATCATCATCACCATTCATCATCATCACCATTCATCATCACCAATCATCATCATCACCAATCATCATCACCAATCATCATCATCACCAATCATCATCACCAATCATCATCACCAATCATCATCATCACCATTCATCATCACCAATCATCATCATCATCACCAGTAATAATAAAAAAAAAAAATGCCGACAAAAGACAACATCTTGGTGGTGATTCGACCTGTTATCCTGGCAACGAAGGCGGATCACTCAGCAATGTTATACGAAGCGTCTGTGTGATGACGGTTGAAACATTGTTATATTACACACACACACACACACACACACACACACACACACACACACACACACACACAGCTTCAGACTCATTAGGCTAAAAGATTCAATGTCCAGTTACACACACATCTCTCTCTCTCTCTCTCTCTCTCTCTTCTGCAGACCTCCCCTAACACAGCACACACACAGCAAAGCACGTGATAACAGCCCTTGAGAAGAGATGGATTACATGCCACATATCAACACAGATTATAATACCGTATCAGTTAGCCAGGGTACTACAGGGGCTAATTACAGGGGGCTGGCTTGAAGAGTTATAGTATTTAGGAGGTAGAGAGAGAGAGAGAGGAGGACGGTAGAGAGAGAGAGAGAGAGAGAGAGGAGGACGGTAGAGAGAAAGGGGGGCAGCTCCTGTTTGCTTGATTGCACAAAGGTCAAAGCTGAATGCAGATTTAATTATAGACATCGGGAGGCTCTGATTATACCACAGACAGATAGACAGACAGGTGATAACCAGAGATCCTACATGGGACAAAATAATTATACTTACAGGAGAAAGTTATGCATTTTGTTTTGTTTTAACTGGCTTTAAAAAACTGAAAGATTGAAAGGAAAGGAAAGGAAATCCCCCCCCAAAAGTTGAAGAGTCAGACGTAAAGGTTAGCCGCCTCTCGTTAACCGGAGGAACAATTAGGGTGAACCATCTTGGGTCAGCTGGTCAAACTCGCTGCTGACCTCACCATGCGCTCCCACCTGCCCTCTAATTACCAACACGGAGGTGGTTCACTCTCTACGCCAGCGGCAGGATAGTTCGGGGTTCTATTATGGTCTATTAATGATACGGTACTGGTTCGTTCGGGTTCTCTCGCTGTTAGTGGTTCATTGTGGTCTATTAATGATACGGTGTTGGTGGTTCGTTGGCTGGTAATGGTTCATATGTGGTTTATTAACGATACAAGGCTGGTTCTATTGTGGTTCGTTGGCTGGTAGTGGTTCATTCGTAGTCTATTAACGATACAGTGTTGATTAGTTGGCTTTCAGTGGTTTACTTATGGTCGTGGTTCGTTCGCTAGCAGTGATTCAATTCTAATTACAGCCATGGCAGGTTACCAAAGGGCTGCATTCATGTTCCCTCTAGACATCTTCACCCGTAAGATCATTAGTCAAGTATACACTGTAGAACCACAAGTAAATACACATAGACATTTTAACACCTGATCTATCAATTCAATATTAGGAGATAAAAAATGAACAAGATACAAGAACATCAGATAACAGCCTATAATATGAGACAAGAACATCAGATAACAGCCTATAATATGAGACAAGAACATCAGATAACAGCCTATAATATGAGACAAGAACATCAAGAGAGCCTTAAGGGGTCCTAACACATGACCTCTGACCCCCGACAAAGGCAGAAGATGATCCTTTAGTCGGCCTTTTGGATGGTCACCTCATCAATTAAGAACACCCTTGAGGAGGACATAGCTAGGAGCGATGTTTTCACCGTCAGTTTAACCTTCAGGAGCAATTGTGAGAGCAGAAGAGAGGGAAATGAGAGGGAGATAAGAGGGAGACTAGAGGGAAAATATTTGAAGTCGAAGCTGAAGAAAATTAGCCCCAGGAGAGAAGGGAGTTAGGTTTACAAGACAGGACCAGTAGACAAGAGTTCGAGCCAGGTCCTAAGGTCAGATTCAGCAGAGAGGGAGTCAAGTCGTCAGGTAATGTCCAGCAGAGAAGGAATCAGGTCCGCAGGTCAAATCCAGCAAGAAAAGGAGTCAGGTCTTCAGGTCGTATTCAGTAGAGAGGGAGTCGGGTCTTCAGGTCGTATCCTGTAGAGCGGGAGTCAAGTCGTCAGGTCAGGTCCAGAAGAGAGGGAGTCAGGTGATCACGCGACCTGTCAAGACGCTCCCTCGCTTGCGGCTCTCCAACACGTCCCAGCGGACACACCCGTGATGGGAGTAAGTGAAGAGCGTTTAATTCTCCGAGGGGGCGTGGTTGATAGAAGAGGGGGCGTGGTTGATAGAAGAGGGGGCGTGGTTGATAGAAGAGGGGGCGTGGTTGGTGAAGGAGGGGGCATGGTTGGTGAAGGAGGGGGAAGCAGAAGGGTGGAGGAGGGGACGGGCTGGTGGAGGAGGGGTGCTGTGGTTATGAGGAAGGACGTGGTTGGTGGGAGGAGGGACATGGCTGGTGGAGGTGAAGGGGTCATGGCTGGTGGAGGAAGGGGACGTGGCTGGTGGAGGAGGGGGTGCTGTGGATGAGGGGGCATGGCTGGTGGAGGCGGGGGTACTGTGGTTGGTGGAGGAAGGGGACATGGCTGGTGGAGGAAGGGGACATGGCTGGTGGAGGAGGGGACATGGCTGGTGGAGAAGGGGACGTGGTTGGTGGAGGAGGAGACGTAGTTGGTGGAGAAGGATCAGGGCTGTTTAAGAAGACCACCAGTTTGAGCTTCATTCTGTAACACCTGAAAGATCGAAGCTTCCATGTTCCTGAAACCTCGGAGGGCATAAAACGACGATGCTACTGAAGCCTTAGGAAAGAAACACCTCGCTTAATATACCACCAAGGACGATAGAGCTACAAAATCAATCCAAATCAATATCAACAAACACCCACTAGAGTAGAGAATTTATTAACACTATTCATATACTGTCTATAGTCCCCCTGATCAGTCGTCCCCAGGGTGTTAGTGGGCAGTGGGCGGGTCGCTGTCTGTACCTCGGGTCATTTTGTGTAATAATAAATAACAATAATAAAACTCCTCCATTGGAATAGACACAATGATGATAATACTCAGGTCTCGGCTGCAGTAGTTTTCTGTACCTGATGATTCAAAGGAGAGAGAAATATGAAAATGATTTATTATTCTTTACAAATGACTAACACATGAGGTGCAGTTTACGAGGTTACTTCCTGACGGTGAATAGAAGAGAAATTTATGCTTCTGGTGGTGTAGATTGTGTATGAACTCCCTGCATGCGCTTCCTGTTCAAACCATCTATCTTGTGTTGATATTGATTCTGATGCTCCCATGATCAATTGATATAGGGAGGTGAAGCATTCTTGTGAGGTGCCACAATGTAGAGCAAATACGTGGGAAAAAATATGAGTTTTTTTTTTGAGGGGGGCGTTAGGATGTTGGATAGTTGAGGTGAATGGACGTGTGTGTATCTCTGTCTCTTGGGATATTGAAGAGAGTAAATACAGGATGATATTGACTCTATCCTAACCCTTTTTCAATCCTATCCTCCTCCCTCCCATCCTCTCTCCTCTCCTCTTCTAAGACCCACATTCTCTTCCTCATCCATTTAAAAACTAAAAAAAAAAAATCATGTCAGAAGATTACAACAACAAGTATTTCAAACTCTCGGTGTCATTGTGGTGAAATTCTTCCTCCTTCTGCCAGAACTTGATAGAACACCAACACGTAAAACTCCTTCCTTCCCCTTCAACCTCTCCAGCCACTGACGATCACCCTCACCGAACGTCCAAAAAAAGATTGTACCAACTCATTAGAACCTCGAGTAGTAATGTGTTGAAATTTCCCCTTTCCCTATCTCCTCCTCTTCCTCCACCCCCTCTTCTTCTTCCTCTTCCTCTATCTCCTCCTCCTCCCCTTCCTCCTCCACCTCTTCCCCCTCGTGTTCCTCCTCCTCCTGCATGGTTCTGTCCGTGTAGAGCTGATGAAAGACTAGCATTGTGTCAGGCGCTATAGTGGAGTGGAACAGTGTGAGGGTTTGTCATGCGAGCTGACAAGGGCTTCTCATGTCACGATCCTCACCCTGGAGAAAATTGGGGGGCTGGGGGGTGTGCCGGGGGAGGGGTGGTGCCGGGGAGGGGTGTGTGTGTGTGTGTGTGCGTGAGAGTGGTGGGCGGAGGAGGCAAGACATATACATGATCACAGCCACGAAGCTCTCTTGACCTGTCTCGCTACACAGTTAAATATTAGGGGTTACAAGCGTGCGCCTCGGTAATTGGATTGTGAAAAAACAGGTGAAAATGTTGCAGGGTGTCTGTTTGTGTGTGTGTGTGTGTGTGTGTGTTTGATAGAGGCAGTAGGAGGAGAAGGAGGAATGCCAAGCGTGCGTCACAGTAGTTTGATGACGAAGAGGAAAAAAACCACACATAGGTTAGGTTAGGTTAGGTTAGGTTTTAGGATGTTACAGATAATGTGTGTTCTGTCTGTCTGTCTGTCTGTCTGTCTGTCGTAGAGCAAAGTAATAACAACTACCAAAACGATATATTTATACAATTATCCTAAATAAAAGAAACAATTAAAAAAAAACAATCAGAGAAAAATAATACTGAGGAATTTAATCTACTCTTCCTATCACACCTAACCTAACCTAACCCTAACCTAACCTAACCCTAACCTAACCTAACCTAACCAACATACCTTACCTGTCCATTTAACACACAAGACAATCAACAAACAAAACTAAAACAACAAACACACGATATAAAAACAAACAAACTCAAGTCCATTACAATACAAACAAACAAACAAAGAATAAAACAAACGTAACATGTAGTCAGACCACATCATAATAACCAGGTAATTATCTGCATAAATCACGACTAATGACCACTAAGACACAATTACACTCCATTACAATCACCACCAATACAATAAACTTAAATAACGAAACACTACCGGTGATAAGACATTATTTACAAGTCCAGGTTAATTAGCCTAAAGACACACCTGTATTAACCTCAGGTAAATCAATATACACCTGTGTTATGTATTTTGGTGATTAAGGTTCACCTGAGAGTTGGTTTAAATTATTACATCGTGTTGACAAAATTCCTCGTTATTGCTTCAGTTGTTTATTTAGACGGTGAAGTAAAGGTGTTATTTTCTCACTTAATTTTTGGTGATTATATTAGGTGATTGATTTCAATATATCAATATATTTACTATACTCGGGTGATATATAAACCGAGGCTCTAATACATGAATTATATTAAATGATTAATACTTGGTTCTATATTATACATGGACATACATACATACATACATACATACATATACATACATACATACATACATACATATACATACATACATACATACATACATACATACATACATACATACATACATGTCAGAATTTATTTCTCTTGTCTGAGTCCACACACAAACACACACACACACACACACACAAAATATAGACACAGTTACTTTCTTCAGAGATCTCAGAGACACATCTACTGAGACATACATCTACTGAGACACATCTACTAGGACACATACATCTACTGAGACACATCTACTGAGACACATACATCTACTGAGACACATCTACTGAGACACACATATCTACTGAGACACACACATCTACTGAGACACACACATCTACTGAGACACATACATCTACTGGGACACATCTACTGAGACACACACATCTACTGAGACACATACATCTACTGAGACACACACATCTACTGAGACACACATCTACTGAGACACACACATCTACTGGGACACATCTACTAGGACACATACATCTACTGGGACACATCTACTGAGACACACACATCTACTGAGACACATACATCTACACACACACATGAGACACACATCTATTAGAGACACACATGTCTATTGAGACACATACATCTACTGAGACACACATCTACTGAGACACACATCTGCTGAGACACATCTTCTGAGACACATACATCTGCTGAGACACACACATCTGCTGAACACATCTAATGAGACACACATATCTATTGAGACACATACATCTACTGAGACACACATCTACTGAGACACACATCTACTGAGACACATCTACTGAGACACATACATCTACTGAGACACACACATCTACTGAGACACACACATCTTCTGAGACATACATCTACTGAGACACATCTACTGGGACACATACATCTACTGAGACACATCTTCTGAGACACATACATCTACTGAGACACACATCTACTGAGACACACATCTACTGAGACACACACATCTACTGAGACACATACATCTACTGGACACACATCTACTGAGACACACATCTACTGAGACACACATCTACTGAGAGAAGGAGGATGTGGTGGGAAAAGAAGAGGAAGAAGGAGAGAGGGAGAATGAGGAGGAGAGGAAGAAGGAAAAGAGAGTGAGGAAATGGAAGGAACGAAGGAAGGAAGACAGAGAGAGAAGATGAAGGAGAGGTAAAGAAGGAGTCGATCCAACGCTTAAGAATAAAGTGAAGACAGTGAATGATAAACACGCCAGGGTCCATAGGGGTCAGTCAGTCAGTCAGTCAGTCAGGTTAGAGAAGAGTGAGTGAGTGAGTGATCTAGCCGAGTCAGTCAGTCATCAGTGAGTCAGTCAGTCAGGTTAAAGAAGAGTGAGTGAGTCAGAGTCGAGTCAGAAGAGTGAGTGAGTGAGCGAGTCCATAGGGGTCAGTCAGTCAGTCAGTCAGGTTAAAGAAGAATGAGTGAGTGAGCGAGTCAGTCAGTCAGGCTAAAGAAGAGTGAGTGAGTGAGCAATTCAGTCAGTCAGTCAGTCAGGTTAAAGAAGAGTGAGTGAATGAGTGAGTGAGTCAGTCAGTCAGTCAGGTTTAAGATGAGTGAGTGAGTGAGTGAGGTTTAAGTTGAGTGAGTGAGTGAGTGAGTCAGTCAGTCAGTCAGTCAGTCAGGTTTAAGATGAGTGAGTGAGTGAGTGAGGTTTAAGTTGAGTGAGTGAGTGAGTGAGTCAGTCAGTCAGGTTTAAGTTGAGTGAGTGAGTGAGCGAGCTTTAACCTCGAAATAAAATATAAATTCTCAGTTATGTTATTTTACACGCTCTTTGAAACTAATGTCACGCAACATAACTATATATAACTCAAATAACACACTAGTATAACATGTCAGTATAATTCGTAATATAACAGTATAATTCTCCCTATAACATGATCACAGTATAATTTAGTATATGGTATAACATAATAAGAGCATTACTCATTATGTGATATAGTGTAATTGCTTAAAGTAAATTATATAACCTAACCTAACCAAACCTGACCTAATCCAACCTAACCTAACCAAACCTAACCTAATCCAACCAAACCTAGCCCCACCTAACCTAACCTAACCTCTTTATCAAACCCCAAAACTATAATATATTTCAGACGAATTATTTACATCTCATTCTTTATAATCACTGTAGGTAAGATTAGTCTCAGACCTATGCAACTCTCTTCGTTTGTGTGTGTGTGTTTGTGTGTGTGTGTGTGTGTGTTTGTGTGTGTGTGTGTGTCTGTGTGTTTGTGTGTTTGTGTGTGTGTTTGTGTCTGTGTGTTTGTGTGTTTGTGTGTGTGTTTGTGTGTGTGTTTGTGTGCGTTTAATGTCAGCAGGTGTCAAATTATCTAAAATCTTCTTTACGCTCCTATGAACGAATTACCTACACTTCATAAAACATGATCAATGAAAGAGTTATAAGACCTTTCCCTCACACCTTATACCTTACACCTCATACTTCACGCCTTACACCTCACACCTCACGATACCATTGAAATTTGTCTTAGTTTTTATTGAAGTGTCTAGACAGATTTCCCTTCACTGTCTTGTACAATCTGTCATGCATTTTAGGTCATAGGTCATCGTGATGGCTCTATTCTAAGTCATCAGTCACCGTGGTAATCCTATTCTCCGTCACTCATCATTGACCCGTCTTCCGTGAATGACCTCGTTCGTGACAGGTACTTAACCAGGGCCTGCTCATACGTGACTGGTGGTGGTGGTGTTACTCGTTCCCTCCTTCAGTACCCCCCTCCTCCTTCAGTACCCCCTCCTTCAGTATCCACCTCCTTCAGTACCCACCTCCTCCAGGAACACTCCCTTCTCCAGGATCTCTCACATAGCATCCTTTCTCCATCCTTCTCTCTCCTTTTCCAGTATCCTTCCCTTCCTCTTTTCCTCTCTTTCCCTCCCCCTTTCTCCTAACCCCCTCTGTTCCTTTCTCTCTTACCTCTCCTCCCCCTGCAGTAGTGGTGGTGCGTGAGGCGGGTACATGTGTTATCAGTAGGTAAGTGGTTCCACAAGCACTGTCACGAGCTGATAACCACTGCGGCAAGAGGAGGAGGGGAGGGGGGTGGGGGAAGAGGGGGGAAGGAGGAGTAGGCAAGGGTGAGGAGGAGAGGCAGGGGTGAGGAGGAAGTAAAGGAGGAAAAGGAAATGGAAAGAGAAAGGGAGAGAATGAATAAGGAAATAAGGAGGAAGAAAATATAAGACAAAATTAGAAAGGCATAATGGGAAGAGGAAAATAATACGAAGGAAATAACAGAAGGAGAATGAGGAGATGGGATATAGAGTAAAGAGGAAACTGAGGGGAAATGAAGGAGGAGGAGGGGGAGAAGACAAAATACTTTAATGACAAGAAAAACGAAAAAAAAAGTACACGATCAACAACAGCTCCAGACCAAACCTAACCTAACCATCACGACAGAACTAACAACAGACACTTTTTACGGGAGTGTTTATATCGTGTAGGTCTGTCAAGGGTTTTTACAGGGTTATGTAAAATATATAGCGATGATCACTGGCCCAACACGCTAACCTGTCTCCTGGGACGTAAGCCACTCAGACCCCATAAAACGGGGACGTGGGCCACTCAGACCCCAAAATACGGGACGTGTGCCACTCAGACCCCAAAATACGGGGATGTTGGCCACTCGGTGTGGGATTACCAAGCATGAAGACACGGGCTGGCTATTTGTTGACGATTAACTTAAAATTCTGTCATCCATGTCGGCCATTCAGTTAGGATCCCTAAAAGTACGTGGATGGTAATTGGCTGCAAATGAAGAATTACCAATGACAGGAAGGTAAGGGTCGTCCACTCAGTGAGGAATACCCAAAAGACCTGTATGCGAGCGGGCCATACTCTTATTTTTATATCAAACAAACAGTTAGGTAAACAGGCCACTCAGCGAGCATTCCTCAAAGACAGGGATGTAAACAGGCCACTCAGCAAGCATTTCCCAAACAGACCGCGAAGTAAACACGCCACTCGGTGAAAATTGCCCAAAGACACAGGAGACTTGGTGTGAATATCCCAAATAAATAAAAGGAATCAGGTGGGCCACTCAGCGAGGAGTGACCAGACAACGCGTGGTCAATGATTGTCGCTCATAACGTAAACACAACAGTATTATAACAAAAAAGACCGGGCCATAACACGCACAGAACACATTAACGCGCGGATGGACTCGTTAAGAGACCAAATCGAATGATGTAAAATTTATGCAGTTATAATTGGACACTCGACCGTCGTAAGTTGGTAAAAGCGCGGGTAAATGGCTCCCATGTTGTCCTGACCAAGACATCAACAAAAACAGCTGATCCTGGTGACGAGTTGCCGCTTCAATTATTAAGAGCTGTTATACGAGCGCTCTAGTCCTGGACGAATTATCTGAAGATTATACACTTCTTCATCGTGATTATACCAATTATGAAACCATGAAATAATCATGTTTATTCTGTCCTGCGACCCGACACATTTTTCTGTGGTTAAGGGGACGAGTCTGTGCATGTTAACAGACACTTAAGGTGGAGTGGCTGGTGGTGTCTAACAACGACAACTACACCTCCTCACGGAAACGCTTATATGTCTGTCTGTGTGTCTGTCTGTCTGTACTTAATATACAGATATTTGTATATCTCTTCATCTTTCCATTTGTCTAATTAAGTCTCATTTTATAGTTTATATGCATACCCATATCTTTGTCTCTATGTGTATACACTGAACACATTTCATAACTAATTCTTCGTCATTTTGTTTTTTTCTTATATACTACAAGATAAAGAACATTTAAGCTATCCAGTAAGTCAGACAGCCGGGGACACATACTTACAGAGCTGACGTTGCTGACTAACGCTGACAAAAACACAAGCACTGCATCAAGCCAACCTTCGTGTTATAACAGGAGACACAACCCGGGTATAAAAACACGGCGTTCAGTGAGTCATTACCTGAGAACGAGAGTTACCTTCAACCTAACACGCATCTCTCAAGGGAAGCTCCTCCCCTCTATTACAACCCCTCCCTTCTCTTTACCTTTCCTACTCTATCTATCCCTCCTCTCTATCGTAATCCCCTAAATCCTCCTTCTCTTTACCTCCTACAACCCCCTATCTTCTGCCTCCTTACCCCCTTAGCCAATCCCTCTTTCTCCTACCCCTTAACACCTTCCTCTTTCCACTCCTACTTCCTTCTCCTCCCCCTCCTCACCCTCTCCCCCTCCCTGATACACTGGCGTCATGATAATAGACAGCATTTTGACAACACGATCTATACCATAACCTTCCCAACATCACACAGTAGTAGTCGCGCTTCCTTCCCCCAACCTGCGCACACCGTCACACTTTAAGACGGTTCTGCGCATGTTATCCTCCGTTTGTTGTTATTCAAGTTCTCTCTATTCCTTATTATTATTCCTCTTTCTCTTTTGTCTTCCTATCGTTTTTTTATTATATTTTCCGTTTCCTGTTTTTTTATTCATTTATTCTTTTTTTCTCTCTATTCTCATATTTTCACTTATTTATCATTTACTTCCAATTATCCTCTCTGGTCTCTGATTTATTACGTCTTCTTCCCTGTTTGAAATATTTCCCAGTGTCCAGGTGTGTGTGTGTGTGTGTGTGTGTGTGTGTACTCTCAAACTGTTCCCCAATTCCCATTTCTCATTTTCTTTCTTCCTCCAATCATTCACACATCTAATCACTCACTAACGACCAATTCACCACCTTAACTAGCTAATCAGTTAATTTACATGTTCATATATACTGACCAATCAACTCATTCTCTTCGTTATCCTCTAATTATCCCCATTAATCCACCCCATTACTTCTTCTCAATAGCCCCATAATCCCATCCTAGCCAATTAACTAATCCTATCTACCTATTTGCATTTCCCCCATTCCTAATCCTTCCTTCTCATCTAGTTTCTTTCATCCCCATTCTTCTCCCACCCTCACCAATTAACCCA
>NW_024724449.1:265000-410000 GCF_018991925.1 Homarus americanus
GTAGTTTTTTTATAGGTGAGTATACCTGGACATTTTTTCTAATAGGACACAGGTGATTTTTCTATTAGAGTCATACACCTGGACGTTTTCTGAGGGGCTGTATCTCGATGTTTTTATTTCGAGGGAGTTCTACCTTTTTTACGGGGAAGGTGGGGGGGGCGTTCGAGAATTAGGGCGTTCGAAAATTGAGGGGCGTTCAGGAGGGTGGGGACGTTCGAGGGGTGGGGGCGTTCAGGAGGGTGGGGGCGTTCGAAGTGGGGGCGTTCGAGGAGGTGGGGAGCGTTCGGGGGTGGGGGCGTTCGAGGAGGTGGGGGCGTTCGAGGTGGGGGCGTTCGGGGAGGGTGGGGGGCGTTCGAGGGGGTGGGGCGTTCGGGGAGATTGGGGGCGTTCGAGGAGGGTGGGGGCGTTCGGTGCAAAGGCGTTCCGGGGGGTGGGGGCGTTCGAGGGGGTGGGGGCGTTTTTTTGACCGCTAAGAACAAGTTTGGGACGGAGGAGTGAAGTATCGTGAGAGGCAAACATTGCAGAAAGACATAGAAAGATTGGAATAAGGATTAGATACGAGAAGTACTGAGGATAGAAGAGGAAGACTTAGGGAAAAAGAGGAAGAAGAAGGGGAAGAAGAAGAAGAAGAAGAAGGAAAAGAAGAAGAAGCAGAGGAAGGAGAAGAAGAAAAGGAAGAAGAGGAGGAAGTCTATAAAGGAATAGGAAATTAATGATAATAATAAAAATAATTTTGAAGACAATTTGAAAAATGAAAATGAAAATGGGAAAAGGAAAAGAAAGTAGGAGAGAGATAGAAAAGAAAAGAGGTTAAGAAAGTAAAAGGGAAAGAGACAGAGATCGATAGAAAGAGAAAATGAGGAAAAATGAGAATAAAAAATAGTGAATGAAAAAACAGAGAGAATGAGAAAGATTGAAAGACAAAATAAAAGGAAAATGTGAAGGTTAAATATAAAATTATATCAGGTGTTGCTTGATGCTTATTTTTAACACACACACACACACACACACACACACACACACACACACACACACACACACACACACACACACACACACACACACACACACACACACACACACACACGCACTTGTCGAATATCAGATACAAGTGTTATGAGTAGTGGATGAGTATTGGATCAAGTTACCAAACATCATCATTAACTGGAACACGTTGGGTATAGCTTCATATCCTCGCTGCAGTTTCATCCATTCTTATGTTTGTTTGTTTTATGTTTTAATGCGTCAGATTGGTGCGTCACTATTATGTAAAGCTTCTGAGACATTCTTAGTATGCGTCGAATACGTCAATTTTAAATTTACTGTATTTAGCTTCACATGCGTTTGAATAGTGCGTCGAAATATCTAATAATTATCTTAGTTCTTGTTTTATTCGTTATACTAATTACTTTATGTATTAATTGACGTCACATACGTTTAATGACTATACAGGGTACGTCTACCTTCTTCAACCCGACACATCAAGGAACGCGTCACAAGTGTTGAAAGAAATATTGAAACACTACTTGTTTTCCCTCTCACACATCCCTATACACCCACACACACGCACACCCACACACACACACACCCACACACACACACACACACCCACACACACGCACACCCACACACACACACACCCACACACACACACACACACCATCATGAATACCCGGGTAATATATACTATGGAGCACAATGCATCACGTTCAAGCTTCCATGCGTAGGAGAGTCATCAGTCACTCAATATTTATGGCGTTAGTCCAAACACTCAAGAAATCAATCGAAGAGAAAGAAAGAAACAGAACAAATCAATCGTACATAAAAAAAAAAATTAAGAAGAATATTTACTCGTTGGCATCTTAATGTATTCGATTGCCATAAAAGAGGGAGGAGTAAATTGGTTTATTCTAGCTAAGGAAGTTTCTTGGGGAAATAAATCTATGTGTTTATTCTGGCGCCAAGTTTGACCCCATGAGCTGGTATAGACGAAAAACTTCTGGGTGATAACAATGAGCCTTCTTATTTATCAGGTCACCAATACATGTTTTGATGGTGATGAATGATGCCAGATGGTGGGTTATTAATTCTCTTGGTGCGAGTTTCTTAATGTTCTTTTCATTCATTTACGAGACTTTATGTTTATCATCCTTATTGCCACTCCCATCTACATATATCAGCTACGACAAGAGAGTTAAAGGGATAAAGAACGACACTTAACTAGTCTTAATAATTTACTAGGGAGGAATGAGAGTCACCCGAGGCTCAAAAGTGGATTAGTGTTTTGTTTATTATGCCTTGTAGCTTTGACCTTTGACCTCATGATTATTAACTTGTGACCTGATGAATAACTCGTGACTTTAACCTTTGACCTGATGACTAACTCGTAACCTGACGACTAACCTTTGACCCGATGACTAATTCGTGACTTTAAGCTTTGACTTCTGACCTCTTGACTAACTCGTGATTTTAACCTTTGACCTCTGACCTTGTTTCTTTCACTAGTGACCTAACCATTCCAAAAACAAGAATTTAATCGATTAAGAATATTATATGAAATTTAAATAATTGTCTAAATTACTAGAACAGCATTTAATTATCAGAACTTCATCTTTTTGGCTACAGATCCTTAATATACACGTCGAGGGCCACCTACAGTACACTGAGATTATAAGCATCATTAATTTTTCAGCCCAAAAATATTAATTTCACAAATTTCAAACTCCAGTGTAAAGTCAACGCTTACCCTTGAACACATTGCATTGATAAATCACATTAAAAAAAGGGGGTAACCATTGACTTTACACTTTGACTGACCTCCGCTTAACTACCTGGTCTGTATGTTTCTGGAGAGAGATGGACCCAGGTAGGCCCATCAATCTGTGTGGCTTATAAGTGGCGTTGACTATACAGAATTTATCTTCCAAAACAATAAAACTCAAAATCAGGTTATATCCTACTGACTTACTTCTCCAGGGGGGGGGGGTATATATTCCCAGCATGGCCATCTCTTACACTCTAATATATTGCTTTCAACACTTCAACAGTTCAAAAGTTTAGATATTTTCATTAATTTTCTTTTTCAGCAGTATGAGTGGAGATTGGATAGAGGTCCAGCGTTCATACACTCACGTACTCTTGTGTTTACATGCATACTGACTACCTGCCCAAGTAGTTTTATTTTTATTTTATTTTTTGTTGTTGTTGTGGGATTTAAATGTTAAAAATCAAGAATACAGCAATGAAAAAGGTGTGTGTGTGTGTGTGTGTGTGTAATGGCTGGCTACCTTGCTCGAGTGCAGTTTCGTTTCGCACCAAAAATTATTATTATTTGTATTGTAAGAGTATTGGGAATTAACACAAGTGAAATCCACCAATTATAATCCTGATACATGTGAAATGCACCAATGATAACCTGGCTTTAGTGATACACCCCAATCATAACACCGCAAAGCTTAACTAATTTAGAGAAACTGCCACATTACTATACCACTACCACCACAAAACTACCACACCACCACCACCACTACCACCACACCACCACCACACACCACCACCACCCACCCACCACACTACCACCACCACACCACCACCACTACCACCACACCATAACCACACCACCACCACCACACCACCACACTACCACTACCACCACCACCACCACACTACCACTACCACTACCACCACACCACCACACCATAACCACACCACCACCACCACACCACCACACTACCACTACCACCACCACCACCACACTACCACTACCACTACCACCACACCACCACACCATAACCACACCACCACCACACTACCACACCACCGCCGCAATGACTGATTGGCTTCGTTGTGACTCCTGATCCCTTGTACGTGACACACCACACCCTGGCTGGCTGACGAGGCCGGACACACGGGTGGATACGTGGGCTGGATACATAGATTGGATATATGATGGATACATAAGGTGGATAGATAGAGTAGATATATGATGGATACATGAGGTGGATAGATATAGTGGATATATGATGGATACATGAGGTGGGTACATAGGGTGGATATATGATGGATACATGAGCTGGATACATGGGGTGGATACATGGGGTGGATAGATAGGGTGGATATATGATGGATTCATGGGTTGGATACATAGAATGGATTCATGGGTTGGATACATGGGTGGATAAATGAGAAGTAAAGGTGGTGGTGGATAAATGGACAGGAAATTGAGTCATCCATCTATCCACCAACGTATTCATCCATCCATTCATCAATACGCTTATGCATGCATCCATCCATCCATCCATTCAGCCAACCAGCTACCCAAGTCTTCAACCACCTATCCATCCATTCATCCATCTATCTATTCTACCATCAACTCTATCCATCCATCCATCCATCCATTCATCCATCTATCCAGCCATTCATTCCAGCCATCCATCCATTCATTCAGCCAACCAGCTACCCAAGTCTTCAACCACCTATCCATCCATTCATCCACCCACCCATCATCCATCCACCATCCATCCACCCACCCACCCATCCATCCATGCATCCATCCATCCATCCATTCAGCCAACCAGCTACCCAAGTCTTCAACCACCTATCCATCCATTCATCCATCTATCTATTCTACCATCAACTCTATCCATCCATCCATCCATCCATTCATCCATCTATCCAGCCAGCCAATAGGGAAGCAATATCTTACAATACACTGGCCAATGGGATTATCTTTCATTATTGACCAACTACCAAAGGTTCGTATCCCGCCCACGTCTGAGGCAACTGTCTCTCTCTCTCTCTCTCTCTCTCTCTCTCTCTCTCATGTATTCGTTTACGTTACTCTTCCCTCCTTTGTTATTATTCATTGCCTATATTCTGTTCTCTCTCACATCCGTCTATCTCACTCTCTTCCTCCTCTCATCTTATTCTCTCTCACCTATTTTCTCTTTACATCGTTGTCCCTCCCTCTTCCTCTTTCTAGAACCTTAGGAATATTTTCTCTCTCTCTCTCTCTCTCTCTCTCTCTCTCGTCGAACACTGAGGAATCGATGGGAAACTGCGCGTCATCCCCACCGACCGCAGCCTGGCCTCTGATTGGTGGACACAGATAAAAGGGGGTGGGGCCAAAGGAGCATCCTACTGTCTGTTTGGTGAATCTTCCTTCAAGATATGCAAGGGCCGTCTTAAGCCACGCCCACCTCCTACTTTAAACAGCCTATCGCCTATCGAGCTCCCTGTTGACACTGACCAATGGGGTGGATGGTAGCCAGGGGTTAATGTTTACGTTAGTCGCTTGGGTGATATCTAACCTAACCTAACCTAACCTAACCTAACCTAACCTAACCTAACCTAACCTAACCTAACCTAACCTAACCTCTTAATACCACGAGAGTAAACAGAGAAGTGGTCTACCAACGTGTGTGTGTTTCTCTGTTTGTCGCGAGAGCTGAGTGGGGGAGGAGAGGGAGAGAGGAGAGGGAGAGAGAGAGGAGGATGAGGGGGAGAGGGAGGAGGAAGTTATATTCTTTTTCCTCTCCCTCACTCTTTACTACTACTACCACTACTGCTACTACTGCTACCTGTTCAAATCAACCACCCTGACTATAACTACTATCCTGCATTACTATATGCCACCTACCACAACTATAGCCACCTGCCTGCCTGCCTGCCTGCCTGCCTACCCTACCTGCCTGCCTACCTACTACCTGCCTGCCTGCCTGCCTGCCTGCCTGCCTGCCTACCTGCCTACCTACCCACCTGCCCACCTGCCCACCTACCCACCTACCTACCTACCTACCTACCCACCTGCCCACCCTACCTCTCCCTTACCTACTCTCACCTTCTTATATATACCCACCCTACCCACCCTACCTCCTACCTATATATGCCCACCTACCTATATCTCTTCTCTTATATACCTGCACCATATATACCCTTACCCTATATACCCACCCTACCCCACATATACCTGCCTACCTACCTACCTGCCTGCCGGACCAAACACAGATATAATTACGTGAGGCAGAAAGTAAACACACACACACACACACACACACCTCCAGCCCGCCACATCTTAGTGGTCTGCCTCGCCTCTCTGTGACCCACACCCACGAACAACAGACGAGGAGGAAAAATGGAAAATTCAACTTGGTGAGATGTCTCGCCCAGGAAATCTCTCCCTCTTTCCCTCTCTCCTCTCTCCTCTCCTACCTCTTTCCTCTCTCTCCCTCTCTCCTCTCTTTCCTCTCTCTCCCTCTCTCCCTCTCTCCCTCTCTCCCTCTCTACCTCTTTCCTCTCTCCCTCTCTCCCTCTCTCCCTCTCTCCCTCTCTCCCTCTCTCATTCCTCCTCCTGCCTCCTTCTTCCCCCAATTTATCACTCCTATTCCTCTCGTTACATGTCTTCCTCCACTTCTTTCTCTCTCACTCCCTTTCTTCCTCCTTTTCTTCCTCATTACTTCTTCCTCCTCCTTCTCCTCAGCATCTCTATCTTTCATCTCCATCTTTCTCTCCTTTCTCTTTACTCCTCATCCTCTTTCTTCCTCTTTTTACTCTGTTTCCTCTTCCTCCTCTTCTTCTTATTCATTTTTCTTTGTTTCTTCTCAATTTATTTCCCTTGAAGACCTACGTTCCTCTCTCTCTATCCTTCCTCCTCTTCCTCCTCCTCTTCCTCCCCTTCCTCTTCCTCCTCCTCCTCTTCTTCCTCCTCCTCTTCCTCTACCACCACCACTTTCCCTAAGAGAACACGTAGAAGATGTTCTCGTCCCCAGCTTGTCTCCGGAGGGGTTGCCATCCCTCTCGTCCGCAGCTCCTCTAAGATCAATACCAGGGGGGCGGAAGAAACAAGGCGAGTGGGGATGAACCAGGGAGAGGCAGGGAGGGTAAGGGAGAGGCAGGGAGAGGCAGGGAGAGGCTCAAGACGCTGGGGGTGAGAGCGGTGGGAAGAAACAGTGCCGCTGGTAAGAGGTGGGAGGGAGTGGAGAGTGGGTAGGAGGAGAGGGAGGGAGGGAGGGGGATTGATTATCTGAGGTCGGGAGAGAGGGAGAGTGATGTAAGGAAGGGGGGGGGTGAGACAGAGAGAGAGGGGGAGAGAGAGAGAGAGAGAGGGGAAAGAGGGGAGAGCACAGAGAGAGAGAGAGAGAAGGGGAGAAAGAGGAGAGAAAGAGAGAGAGAAGAGGATTGACTTTATGCTTCAAGGATGTGAGAGGAACGTACAAGGAATTAAGAAATAAAGATGATGAGAGGGAAGGGGAGAAAGAGAGTGATGTAAGTGAGTGTGAGAGGGCGGAGAGGGAGAAAAGGAAAATATACGAGAGGGGGAATAAGAGACACGAAGATAAATATAGAAGGAGAGGAAGACAAAGAGAACAAGACGTAAGAGTAAAAGAGAAAGACAGAGATAAGAAAAGACGGGTGAAGGATAGAGGAAGAAAAGATAATTGAAGAAAGAGGAAGTAAAATAATTGATAAATGGGGGAAATAAAGACGAAATTGAAATCCGTTTAAGAGAGGAGGAGGAGGAGGAGGGGGAGAAGGAGGGGAGAAGGAAGGGGAGGAAGGAGAAGGAGAGAGAGGAGGGGAGAAGGAAGGGGAGGAAGGAGAAGGAGAGAGAGGAGGGGAGAAGGAGGAAGGAAGGAAGGAAGAGAGGAAAAGAACATCACAGAATAAAAAGAGAGAGAAAGACGGAGAGAATAAACGTGTAAAGAAAGGAGAAAAGAGAGAATGAAAGATAATCAAAATTGTATTGTTTGTTTGTAAGTTTATTTGTAAATTTGTTTGTCTAAGTTTATTTGTTATAATTGTTGTTTGTTTGATTATAAATGAATAAACTACAAGGATTATTCACCTTTAATATTTATGTAAGTGATTCTTCAACAGGTAAAGTGATGTAATTTATACAGGTATATTTTACACACCTGGTTATAGTAATGACTCGTTACCTCTCTTATAATCACATTAGGTTTGGTTAGGTTAGGTTAGAGTGGGGTTAGGTTAGGTTAGGTTAGAGTGGGGTTAGGTTAGGTTAGGTTAGAGTGGAGTTAGGTTAGGTTAGGTTAGAGTGGGGTTAGGTTAGGTTAGGTTAGAGTGGGGTTAGGTCAGGTTAGGTTAGGTTAGAGTGGGGTTAGGTGGGGTTAGGTTAGGTTAGAGTGGGGTTAGGTTAGGTTAGAGTGGGGTTAGGTTAGGTTAGGTTAGGTTAGAGTGGGGTTAGGTTAGGTTAAGACGAAGTGAAGGTTGAAGAAAGGCCAGACGAACGGACAGTCGGATATACACCCATTCAGTACTTTAGTGATGAGACACACACACACACACACACACACACAGGTATGCTATATGATTAATTCAAAACTCTAACACTAAATGGATTATGACTGCACATAAATATCATTAACTCCAAACCTTCATAATATGATGTTGTGTGAGGTGGCTGAGTGGTCACAACAGTCGTCTTCTATCCTCACGTTCACCGGTTCGCACCCCCCCCCCACCCCCCACGCAGCTGTAAATAGATACCAACATTTACACTTGAGGAAATGAATGCTATCGAGTGCAGTGCCAACCCCATATTACCTCCCTGGCAGTAAATCAAGCGAGACTCGTTAATCCCTTGAATAATGAACAACCCGGCACCCTGACACTCCAACTACTGACGTCATTATACACTCTAACTTCCCTACAATGAATGAAAATATTGGATAGAATCATCAGTTTCCTCTTCAGATTTACCTTAGACGTTAATTAAGAGTCACTAATTGGGTTCAGGGTAAGGTTGAGTGATAGTGGGGTGAGTCGTGATGCAGGTGTGAGTGGGTCAACCTGAAACTCTTGAGTGTGTGAGGAAATATCTTACTTAATATCATACCTTCACTTGATGGCACTGTAGTAGACTGGCTTTACTCCCTCAATGGTAAAGTTAGGTGTGTCGATTCATAGCTGTAAGGACTCATGGCTGCCCTGACGGAGAAGCAATGAACTGGAGATATAAAAATTAAAAGTTTTATTTTGATAAGAGTTAAACCTATACAGATATAAAACACATAATCATTAATCTCATGACCTGAATTTACCTGAGACAAACACTAATTTAAACACGACTAACATTCGTATTCGCGTAGTTACGATAAAGACAAAACAGAAGAAAAACAAAATGTAAACTAAAACAATAATCTCATTCGAAAATAAATGAATAAGATAGATAAAAAAAAATAAAGTGTTTACATTACAGATCGTTACAAGTTAATTGGTTGTTATCGTGTATAAAAGTTTGTTTTGGGGTTGTTGGGTCGTTACACCTCGGCTCGGCGTCATCGTGAGAGATCCACCTGTCTGAGTGTCGGGCAGTGAAGATGGTTAGTGTTGTCTGTGTGTGTGTGTGTGTGTGAAGGTCTTCCGCTTGTAGGTGACCACGCTGACGGTGTAGTGAGACGGATACGAGACAGATACGAGACAGATACTCATGTGTTGTGTAAACCTCTTGTGTTTATGCATGACTGTCAGAACTCACGTAAAAATATTTCGAAATATTGTTACTGAGATTTGGTCATTATCCTCCCCAGGTGTTCACGACCTCTACTGAAACCAGGTAAGGTGATTTACCATTTGATTATCATTATACTATTTAATTACTTACGATTGGTCATTGTCACTGTGAGATATCAAGGCTACGATCCTAATTATCTTGCAAATGGAGTCTCGATTTTTTTTATACCGTGTTGTCATGAGTGTCCATAGTGAGAGAGTCCCGAGTTCGAACCTCTGTCGTGACATACCGAGAGTAACGTATTGAGCACTGCCTTCCTCTGCTCTCTGCTACCTGGCCACTACTGTCATTCTTAACTGATGTGTCTTAACTACCAAAGTGTTCAGAATATATCTTCCTTCTATGCATTTATTCTCTTCTCCCTCTTCGTCCTCCTTCCTTACCACCCTCCCCCACCTCCCCCAATCTCCCCCCACCCCCCCACCTCCCCCCACCCCCTACTATGTTCTACCTCATAACATCCTCTTCACCGCCAATGTTCAGTCACTCAATACTCTTTCAAGGTGAGTACAATGAACACCTGTAATTAAGCAAGAGGTGTGAGGTGTGTGTGTGTGTGTGTGTGTTAGTATGTTTGACCTAGTTAATGGTGCAATGTGGAGTTTAGAGGTTTAGAGGAATTGTGGTGTTAATGGTGTTTAATAATGGTGTTGCTTTGTATTTAATGGAAGGTTATGGTGCCAATGAGAGATTATGGTGTTAATGGTGTCTCCCTGTATTTAAGTGCTTAATATTTCTTGATACAGTAATGGAGGAAATACTCGTAATATGCCCAGTTATTATGCACCTTAAGGGACTGTAATTCAGTATACCTGTATGTCCCTTTGTATGCCTGTATGTCCCTTTGTATGCCTGTATATCCCTTTGTAAGCCTTTGTAATACGTCAATGTTTGTCTCAGGTGCTTGAATGGACAGGTAACCGCCTTTACCGTCTGTCTTTTGATGTAAACAAACTAACAGTTACCTGAAGCCTTTGTCCTGATTACCTAATTAACGTAGGTTGAAGAACAGGTGTTGTAAAGATCCAAAAGTGTTGATCTTCGAGAGACTACCGGTCAGTGTCTTGGCGGATCAAGATGTCTCGTACTGTATCTGCACCCACCCACCCACCCACCCACCCCCACCTTCACACCCATCCCACACCACCACCACCACCCCCAACACACACACACACACACACAGGTAAACAAAGCCTTCCTAAATTAATATCCAACTGACTTTACCATTGATTATCCCTCCTGGCGAGACACGTTGTAACCCCGAGGAAGAACCCATTCACTTCACCCATTCACTTCATCCATTCACTTCACCCATTCACTTCAATCGCCATCACCACCCTCACCACCCATCACCACCGCCATCACCCTCATCACCCTCACCATCACCCCTCACCATCACCTCCTCACCATCACCCTCACCATCACACCACCCACCATCACCACCCTCACCATCACACCTCTCCATCCACCCCTCCTCTCACCATCATCCTCACCATCACCCCTCACTATCATCCCTCACCATCATCCCCTCACCATCACCCCTCACCATCCCCCTCACCATCACACCCCTCACCATCACCCTCACCATCACCCCATCCACTATCATCCCTCACCATCATCCTCACCATCACCACCATCACCCCTCACCATCACCCTCACCATCATCACCCTCACCTCATCACCCCTCACTATCATCCTCACCATCATCCTCACCATCACCCTCACATCATCACCTCTCACCATCACCCCTCACCATCACCCCTCACCATCACCTCCTCACCATCCTCACCATCACCTCACCATCACTCACCATCACCCCTCACCATCACCCCTCACCTTCACACCTCACCATCACACCTCGCCTTTTATACTTGTCTTATTGAATAATGAATGAGTCTTAATGGGTCACTTGTACTGACCTCCCTCCCTCCCCTCACTCCCTCCCTCCTCTCCCCCTCCACCCCCCCCCGTGTCAGTAATGAAGGAGGTCACAGCCCATCAAACCGGTCATTACAGTCATCCATGTGCAGTCCATCAGGTAGCGTCAACAGCCTGACCCCTCCACCCCCCACACCACCCCACCCACCCCACAGCCCCCACCACCCCCACCCACCCCACCTGATCCCCACCCCACCTCACCCTCTTCCCCACCAACCCACCTGAAATATACTTGATATTTATGTGGGTTAATATAACTTAGTATTACATAGAGGGGTGATGTGGGGTGAAATGAAGAAGAAAAGAAAGGAAAAGGAGGTGGAAGGAAGGAAGGAGGGGAAGGAAGGAAGGAGGGTGGAAGGGAAGGGAAGGAGGGGAAGGAAGGAAGGAGGGTGGAAGGGAAGGAAGGAGGGTGGAAGGAAGGAGGGAGGAGTAGAGGGAGAAGGTGGGGATGAGGCGGAGGGGAGGGGGTTAGAGACAAAGGGGGAAAGGAAGAAAAGAAGGAAGAGGGGTACTTGGAGAGAGAGAGAGAGAGAGAGAGAGAGAGAGAGAGAGAGAGAGAAAGATTAGTTTGGTTCACAGTCACTCCTTATATTCAGTAGTTAAATATCACACACTTCGACGCAATACCACAGAGGTCATGGCTGGGGGGTGGGGGGGTGCTTAGCTAGTGACGCTACCACTAGAAAGGGTAAGGAAAGGGGAAATACAAAGGATGGTAAAAGAAAGGAAAATAACGAAAGGGTAGGCAAATGGGTAATAAAGATGGAGGTGGTATAGAGAGAGAGGTGAGAAGTGCGAGGAATGAGAAGAAAGAGAATAATTAACATAGGTCTATATTGCTCTTTCTCTCTCTCTCTTATATTCAGACTTGCCCTTCATGGTGCCTAGTTTATTGGGCACCCCTCCCATCTTTTGCAAGGCGAAACACCAAAGCGTTTACAGTGTCCAACAGAGAAGCATGCGGTGTTCATGCTTGCCTTCTATGACCATGCATTAAGGACGCAGGGTGCCTGAAGGGCCATGGATTTTGTCAGCAAGTTACATATAGCGACAGGAGGATGAGTGTGTGGGAGGAGGGGGAGAAGTTCTGATATATAATTCATCTGTTTATGGCAAAGTGTGGCAGGTCCCTAATAGTATCAAGTGCCAGACCTGTCTCTAGGAGGAGGGATATCTAAGGAGGGAAGGAGGGAGGAGGTGACTGCTGGGGACCTGTAGGAGGAGGTCTTAGGTTAGAGCATGCAATGATGTAGTGAGAGAGGTTGTGAGAGAGTCGGGTCGGCCACAAAGTTTTCATATAGTGCACCAAGTCTCAGTGTTGTCCAAGTACTTACTCCCAGGCGTGGATAACTCTTTGTGGTGGCTGCTGTCATCTCCGGTTACTGAGTCATAGTGGGTCCTTCTCTCTCTCTCTGACGACAGCATCATCTAGGGCGGATGTGTTGACCCTGGCAGATAACACCCCTCACCTCTGACCCATCACTTGACCTTCTGGTGGCCATCATGCTGTTAGGTACATGGAGGAGATGTCGTCTCTATTCTCGTGGGAACAGCAGTGAACAAGTGACCACTGTAAGCAGATAGAAGAGGTTATGAACGAGTCCTTGGATCACCTGAAGATTAGACACCCTATAGTTTATTAATCACCCTAATGCTGACTTAATTGAATCGATTTTAATCTAACGTAACCTACATTCACCCACCCTTACCTAATGTAACCTAACTTTACCAAACTTGACCTAATGTAACCTACCTACCCTACCCAACCCTAACTTAATCTACCCTACCCTACCCTACCCTACCCTACCCTACCCTACCCTACCCTACCCTAACCTAACCTAAAATAACCTAACTTAACCTAACCCCACAGATAGCGTTAGGGTGGTTAATCTTCAGGTGACCTTTGACATCTCCCTTCCCAACAAGATATCCAAAGAGAATTAGAACAAGACTTATCAATATAAATGAATTAATACTAAGATGAATTGTATGATTAGTATGATTGTTAAGGAGTTAAAACGCTTAACATACACTCATACATTATCCTCCCCTGAGTATGATAATGGTGGGTGTATTATTAAAGTGATGATGTCGACACTTGCATGGTGAATATACTCTCTCTCTCTCTCTCTCTCTCTCTCTCTCTCTCTCTCTCTCTCTCTCTCTCTCTCTCTCAACACGAAACTTATCCAGTCAATTAAAATAAACAACTTATACCAACTTATCCAGTCAATTAAAATAATCAACTAATACCAATTTAAATAACAATTAAACTTACGATTTAATTATAAGTAAATAAGTGCCTGTAAAGTATCTCTTAAGACGATATAAGTACAGTTAGATGGTAGAGGGGAAAACATTGTCCACATGGCACTGTCTGGCTCCTGTGAGTGCCAAGGGATGAGGCCTTGATATCTCTGTGTTTATGGCCGGGGTGGCACTCAGAGGGTCGCGTGAGGGAGGCACTGTAATGGTTGTGATAGTAGTGGTGGGGTTGACGGTCGGGTGGTTGTGGAGGGGAGGGTTGCTATGGTGGGGGTGAAAGGGAGGGTTGTTGTGGTGGGGTAAGGGGAGATGAGGTTGCTATGGTAGGGGTGAGAGGGGAGATGAGGTCTCTGTGAGGGAAGGTAACAAGAAGACTTAAACTCTCTTGAACAATTTAGATTAAAGTATTTGTTTTACGTTATTGATATTAAGTAGTTTGTTTATCCAGAAAAATAAATATATTAAATGAACAATAACATAGCCAAGTGAGAGCCGCGGGACTGTTAAAGACACCTGAAAAAAATATTATACGTTTATCTAAAGGAATTATTATATAGGGTTTTGATATCATTTGGATCGTAAAAATATGGCATGGAGTTGATAAACACACGTTAGAGTGTTACCACGCCGATTGAGGGAGGTGGTAACACGTGTCTGGGAAGCTTAACCTAACCTAACCTAACCTAACCTAACCTAACCTAACCTAACCTAATCTATGTGTGTTCTATTATTCACAACAAACCTCTGGCACTGCTTTGTGTTATCGGGTCAGTATCCCTCCCCTTAGTGTGGCACTGAGATAGAGGGCCAATACCACACTATCAGGGGTGCCAGCCAGGGTGGAGTGCCAGACCGGCCATCATTCACCCATGAGAGAGAGAGAGAGAGAGAGAGAGAGAGAGAGAGAGAGAGAGAGAGAGCTCCCTACTTAATAAATACCTCGCCATTGTAATTATCGCCTCGGCCGTGGACGGGGACAGCGGCTATCACCAAGTAACGCAGCGCAGGACGGAGGGACGCTAATGGGCGTTATCCTGCCCACGACGCCCACTATCTGGCCATGAAGGGCGCCGCAGACATGACGGACGAGCACCCAGCCGCCCGAGGACACGAGGATGGGTCCCACAGTTGAGGAATCACCGCCCGATAACCTGCACCATCAGCGCCACCAGCAGCGACCCTTCGAGCTCTCATGAGGTCCATGAGAGGAGGGCACTGTACCATCATGTGCCATCATAGAAAAGACATCGTTCTATCATCAGAAGCTGTCAAGTGCCGTGGTGCCATCATCAGGGCTGTCAAGTGCCGTGGTGCCATCATCAGAGCTGTCAAGTGCCATGGTGCCATCATCAGAGGCTGTCAAGTGCCATGGTGCCATCATCGGAGGTTGTCAAGTGCCGTGGTGCCATCATCAGAGGCTGTCAAGTGCCATGGTGCCATCATCAGAGGCTGTAAGTAAGCACATCATCGTCATGAACACCTAAAGCCCATCACCTACCCCCCCTATCCCCCCATCACCTCCCTCCCCATCCTCCCATTCACTACCTCCCTCTCCCGTCTCTATCCCTTACCAGTAATACGCTCATAGAAGTTCCACCAGACGAACGATCACCAGCAGTGGCGTTCATCTATGGTACGGACAATAAAGTTGAGAAATCGCTCACTGATAACCTTCTCTCTCTCCAGCCGCCATTAACGCCAGCACCAACACTCACTTCCCCCTGTGACGAGATCCAGTGGGGGGTGAGGAGGGGGGAAGGGGGAGGGTGAGGAGGAGGGGTGGGGTGGGGGGGAAGGGTCACTCCGCCATCGTGTGCCATCATCTGGTGGGTAGAGGGGTGGAGCTCTCAAGTGCCATCGTGCCATCATCAAAGGTGCTCAAGTGCCATCACCGTGGCCCTCGTCAACGGCGTCAAGTGCCTGGTGCAGGGATGGGGTCGTGTTGGTCACAGGTGGTTGCCCTCTGGTGGTCGTGGGAGAGGAGGGTCGTGCAGGGTCTGGTCGTAACGCTATCTATGGGTTCTTTGAGGCCAGCTGGTGCATGGGATCACAGCGATTATAGGGCCAGCTGGTACATGGGATTATAGCGAGTATAGAGCCAGCTGGTACATGGGATTATAGCGAGTATAGAGCCAGCTGGTGCATGGATCCAGCGATTATAGAGCCAGCTGGTACATGGGACTAGTATGAAACCCCAATTGGTACATGGGATTATAGCGAGTATGAAACCCAGCTGGTACATGGGATTATAGATATAAGCCAGCTGGTACATGGGATTATAGCAGTGTAAAGGCCAGCTGGTGCATAGGATCACAGCGATTATAGAGCCAGCTGGTGCATGGGATCACAGCAATTATGAGCCAGCTGGTAAATGGACTATAGCGAGCGGTACATGGGATTATAGCTATAGCCAGCTGGTACATGGGATTATAGCGAGTATAGAGCCAGCTGGTACATGGGATTATAGCGAGTATAGAGCCAGCTGGTGCATAGGATCACAGCGATTATAGGGCCAGCTGGTACATGGGATCACAGCGATTATAGGGCCAGCTGGTACATGGGATCACAGCGATTATAGGGCCAGCTGGTGTAAAAGCACACATTTATTACTCAATAATAAACAGAATTAATTTCCCCCCAAAAAATTCATAAATTGAAAAATAAACAAGTAGAAATAATCCACTCGGTTGGGGGGAAGTCAGAGAAGAACCATCTACCCAGCAGATGTTTTTTTGGCGGGAACGAGTGGACGAGTCCATTGAAGGCGCGGGAAGGGGTGACGCGTAAAAAAAGACAATTTCCTGATAGATCGTGGGAAGGATCTGGTGTAAAGTTATAAAGGATTGAGACCGATTTTCAGGGGATTTGGTCCCGAATCTGACGTGAGGAATTGATGAGGTTAATAGAGAGACATGGTAGGGGATTGAATGTGTGGAAACGTCATTTTTTTTTTCTCTCCTCCTAAGGGTTGATCTTTGTGATAACTGTAGAGGTGGTGGGGTAGCGGCCATTCCTATACGGTATATATTTATTTATTTATTTTTTATTATGATTCTTAGACCTCACGACTATCTTGTAGGATTTATTGATGTGTATGAACATATTTTTATCTACTCTCTCTCTCTCTCTCTCTCTCTCTCTCTCTCTCTCTCTCTCATCTTTTCTCCCTCTCTTTCTATTTCCTCTCACATTCTCTCCTCTCTCCATTCTCCCTCCTCCTCTCTTCCCTCCCTCCTCTCTCCCTCCCCTTCCCTCCCTCCCTCCCCCTCTCCCCTCCCTCCCTCTCTCCCCCTCTCCACACACACACTATAAACATTCAATATGGATATACCACTTACACAATAAGCGTTCTCTTTATCCAATACTTGTAAATAAAACAGACCGAACTTTCTTTACCCGAGCATTACCAGTCATACCTCGGTCTCCTGACACAAGTTTGCCTAACATTTGCGTCTTAACTTAACAAACAATAGCTGAAGTTAACCCTTTCAAGCTGTCTGTTTACTTGAAGCGTTTAGTAAATATATTAACATCGATATATGTTAACACTTTACACTATTTGCCAACACTCAAGTCTTACAGGAACTCTTACGTATGTATACTTAAGTCTGTGTGTGTGTTTTGTATTTATTACCCACATACACACACACATACACCCACACATATACATACACATACAGAATCTATTGGTATATGTTTATTGTATGGTACATATGTCTTTGCCTCCATATACCTGTCATAGTGGAGTGAATTGTTGTTGTTTGTTGTTGTTGTTGTTGTTGGTGGTGGTGGTGTTGTTGTTGTTGTTGTTGTTGTTGTTGGTGGTGGTGGTGGTAGTGGTGGTGGTAATTAATCTAGGTAATTCATATCCTCTTAAAAGTTCCTCCTCCTTCCTCCACCTTCCCTTCAGTGTACCTTACTGCCCTCCATCATGTCAGCTTCCCTCCATTATATGTGTACTTCCCTCCATTATATGTGTACTTCCCTCCACCACAACCATTTACTTGCACTCTACTCCCTCCCATTAAATCCATGCACACATCCACAATCACCACCTACCACCCTTCCCCCTCCCCTCCCCTCCCCTCCCCCCTTCCCCCCTTCCCCCTTCGTACACAAGACCATTACTGCTCCTTATATCCACGCTCATATCCTCCCCCCTTCCTCCCCTTCTCCCCCCTCCCATCAGCCTTTTCTCCTCCCCTTCCCCCTTCCCTCACCTCACACCCCCCACCCCTACAATCACCATTCCCTGTACCTCCCTATAACAACGCCCGCCACCCCTCCTCCTCCTTCCCTCCTTCCATCCTTCCTCATTATCCCCCCCCCCTCATCACACCCTAAATCCCTCCCCCCTCATCACACCTCATCTCCCTCCCCTCATCACACCTCCTCCCCCCCCCTCCACATACCAGCACCCGCAGCCAAATCACTCGTAGCAAGTCAGCTGTGAATGTCAACAAAGGAGCTCACATACCTGGGCTGTAATGGCCAGGTGTAAGTGCTTCGGTTCTCACTATTATGATAATATTTGACCAGAAAATAACGGATTAAGAAGCATGGAACGTAGTCAAAGCATATTCCTTCCTCTTCCTTCCTCTTCCTCCTCCTCCTCTTCCTCAGTCTCTTTTACCTTCCTTCACTTCCCCACTTCCTTCTCTTTCCTTCCTTCCCTCCTCTCTTTTCCTCCCTTCTCCCTAAACCTTAACCTACCCACTTCCTATGCCATCCTACCACCTCCCCTAACATCCACCCCCTCCCCAGCCTTCCTCCCCTCCCTACCTTCCTCCACCCTCCCCTCCTTCCTCCCCCACCCATCCTTCCTTCATCCCCCATGCCGCCAATACTGTCCTTCGGTTCATCAAACAGTATAAGACTCCTCCATTGGTATGTGGTGATAGTGAAGGGCGTGGTGGTGGTGGTGATGAGTGTGGTGATGAGTGTGGTGATAGGAGAAGGTTTGGTGGTGATGGGGAGGGGAGGGTGTGGACTTGATGCGACTGTTGTGGTAGTAATTGGTAGTAGTAGTAGTTGTAGTAGTAGTAGTAGTAGTAGTAGTAGTATCAATCAACAGTACAAGAAACCCCCCAAAAAATGTATAAGCTATTGTGTGAACATTATAGCCTGGACTCACCTCTATTTATTATTTTATTTATTTATTTATTTATTTTTGTCAGTAAAAGAACAACACAGCCGTAGCCGCCATCTTGATTACCAAACACACGCAGCTTGAGCTTAGTAAACTTACCCATTACAAAAACACTAAGCTTTGTTATCATGTGGAGTCAAGCTGTGAGTGACTGTAAACCTCTCTAAGCTTTGTTATCATGTGGAGTCGAGCTGTGAGTGACTGTAAACCTCTCTAAGCTTTGTTATCATGTGGAGTCAAGCTGTGAGTGACTGAACCTCTCTGAGATTATTCATCAATTACTTAGAGAACTAAGCTTGATTTGTAAGTGTGTCTGTGTGTTTGTTGGTAATTTGTAAGTGTGTGATTGTTGGTGATTTGTAAGTATGTGATTGTTGATAATTGTAAGTGTGTGATTGTTGGTGATTGCACTGTAAGTTTTAGATTAATGTGACCCGAATTTAGGTTAATGTCCAGGTATTATTTAATGAGTAAACGAGGATGTGGGTTAATATTCCCTGCATGTAACAGGTGCGTGTGTTTGTGTGTGTGTGTGTGTGTGTGTGTGTGTGTGTGTGTGTGTAGCACCATTAAGACATTACCTTCAATGTCTTTGTACTTAACGACGGCCGACACCTGTGTGAGTATCCACAATCATACCTGTAAAATGTTCCTTCTGTTTACCTAGGCACTAAGAGGGTCGGTCGGGGGAGTATTCTAAAACAGTGCCATTAAGTTGTATTGGGTTGAGTATAGTTTTAAAAGTGTATAATATACTTGAAGAGTTGTATTCTTACCTGTTGCCAAAATACACAACAGGTGAGTGAATGTTAATGAGAATATTGACTTATTTAGTTGGATATTAACGAATCGAAGGGTTATTTAAATTATTAACTTGATTATAATTAAAGTTCATAAGGTCTAAATTCCTTCTAAATTTACTCTAAAAAGGTAAAAAAAAAATCATAAAAACTTGGATATTTTTTCTTTTAGGAGACGTTTGTGTGTTCCAGTAATGCTCATTGAGGTGTTGTGATTCTGTTGGCGGCTTCTGTCATCACGAACGAGTCAAGGAACATTTAAGAATTTCATTAGATTTTATGGTGATGTCGGTGTTTATTTATTATTACTGAGAAGACTTTGTTCCTCAGCCCCTAATAACCAAGGTACAGGTGTGTGTCCGTCCGTCTGTCTGTCTGTCTGTCAGGTATATCGTATATCTTAAATAATTTCTCCGTGTACTCAAGCTATTAACGGGTCAAGGAACATTAAAGAGTTTTACCATTATGTTTTATGTTTCTTTCTTTCGTGAATATCTCTTGTTTTTTTGGTGTTTGTTTTTTTTTACTTGTTTTTTTGTCTCTAAATTATTCGAGATTGTTTCACTGTTGATGAGTCGTTCTGAGGTGTTTTTAAGACGTGAGAAAGAGTGTTAGAGAAATTTCCCCATTGAGTTATGAATCCTTTAAATAGTTTTCGTTTTTTTTTTTTTTTTGCAGATTCGAGAAACAATCTTGATGTGACGGTAACTTCATGATGATGTGACAGTAACTTCCTGATGATGTGACAGTAACTTCCTGATGATGTGACAGTAACTTCATGATGACTCTCTGACACAGTGTTCAGGTGAGTGATGGAGACTGTGTTGTTACCTGAGATTAACTTTAGTCTGTAGGTGTCGTGTTTATATTTACCTTAAGAAGCTCAGTTTATGTATTCACGTATAAGGAAACATAACTTATACCCCCGCCCCGCCCCACCCCGCCGCATATCCTCATCACTCAGGGCATGATGGTGATCTGCCGCAGCCTTTCACCCGCCGCAGGTAGTGACGTTGTCTATAGGACCTTGAAAGAAAATGGGCGTTAAATGCCATTTTAATCGGATTCTGATGTTGAGTGTTATCGAGCTTTCCCTACCTCTCTGGGGGTGAGGGTAGGTGTGAGGAGAGAGGGAGAGAGGTGCAGGGAGTAGGGAGGGAGGGGTGAGGGTATAGGGAGTAGGGAGGGAGGGGAGAGGGAGTAGGGAGGGAGGGGTGAGGGGTAAGATCTGTAAACTTTCTAAACTGAATTTCCACGTGTATACAGTAAGGAACACAGGCAATAACAGCTCACTCCAGGTATATATTGATGACAAGACTAATTAAGGTAATGATGGCAGCAGCTTCACTAGTGCCTCGTTCAACCATCATCACTTCTTAAGAGAACTACTGCCATTGGAGGCTCTTAATGGCCAGAAACACTTAGAGAGTCGACCTTCAGTAGCCAGGAACCTACATTGTGTATACAGCCTGACGTTCCTATGTTGTCTTGAGGTCTTTACGTACTGCTGTTCCTAACCTGGGTCTTGAAACACCTAAGAGGCTATGGTCTTACATCTCCTTAATTAAGTCTTAGTTTGGCCATTGAACAACTAACATATACAAGAACGATATAGTCTTTAATTTAATAATATTCTAATATACTTCAATTCTTCCGGTACCAAGGTCTTTCAGTCACCGTTCTCTTAGTCTTTCTATTATTAAACAAAAACTTTTCGGTATTCAGATATTGTTGTTATATTGATGTAACTTAAGTCTTTCAAAAGCTAAGAGTTATTATCACGGCCAGTTAGATTTATTGGTCGTTAAGCACCATTTACTAAGAATGGAATCACTATGTTGTTTTTATACGTTGAGTTGCTAAAAGGTGATTAACATAAACACAAGATTTAATAGAGAGTTAAGTATAAGTGTATGATGTTAAATGTGTGTGAGTGTGTTGACGGGGTGTAGGTAGTGTTGAGAGGCATAAGAAATGATAGATTTACTTGGAAAAATTTAGATATGTAGAAGTCGTAATATTGAATACACATAAACAGGATTAAGTATGTTCAGATAATGTTACATATACATACAATATCGGACACACACACACACACACACACACACACACACACACACACACAGTATCCGATATACACAGTGGTTAATACAAGACTATGTTATATAATAAGTGTTTATTATTCACAAACTCGTATCAAAAAAATAATGAATAAGCGGTGTGTGTGTGTGTGTGTGTGTGTGTGTGTGTGTGTGTGTGTGTGTCGTATAACGTACATTAATTATCAGCCACAAACCAATTATTATTTAATCAGTTATAAAAATACTAAAGTCAACGACAATTAAATTTAAATATTAAAATAAACATAAAAACATTAACAAAATAATAATACAAATAACAACCATAAATAACTATTTTATTTTCGTGTCACATCCAAAAAATAACAAAATAACGATACCAAAAAATATAAAGAAATAAAAATAATTGAATCAATCACGTGAGGGAAGAAAAAAAATCACCATTGACCCTTAAGTAATTTTTAACGAGTGAGTCCTTGGCACGACCAGTAGTTGACCGTCCACCTGAAACAACCACTGACACCTAATTGATACACGTTCTTATTGGCCCAATCAGCTGGTGCCTATTAGCTCTCTCCCTACCAGCACGCGCCGCCTCTCCCCTCACTAGAAATAATGGGGAAATCATAATGGGGAAGTCATAATAATGGGTGTTACTGGTGCTATTTCGTAACGAGGGGGGGGGGGGTAGGGTAGTAATGGGCCTTTTAATCACAATATAAAAAATCATAGTAAATATAGCTATGATTCGTATTAACTAATCCCCTTCGCTAATCTGTGCTTCTTACGCTTATACTTTAATGACATTCTATTAGTTAATGGTTATCTCTATGTACCCATTATCATTAATCCTATCCCCATTAAAAAAATCATAGCCCCCAAGCGTCACAATCGACAATCATTCCATCTAATCACAGCCGCTAACCACGATAATCCACCCACAATCACAAAACAGCTTTGATTATATTTTCCAATCACGATCTTTTTATCTAGAAGTCTCCTGGGGCATCTACTGATTATTTTCACCTAATCACCTAATCAATCAAGTCTTCAAGCACGACGTGGAATCACCCTAATGACTAATCTAGTAGTGTTTTTAATTATAGTCTCCAATCAGCGGATCTCCGTGAGGTCGCGCCCTAGGAGGCCTTGTTAGTGTGTCCTATAATCCGAGGTTTGTTTTATCCGTGGCGCTGAACCGATTAAGCGGAGTAAATACTGTTCATGATTGTTGTAATAATTACCTAGAGGAGGGGGTGAGGGATGAGGTGGGGGAAGGGGTTGGGGGAGAAGAGGGTGAGTTAGGGGAGAGGTGAGGAGATGAAGGGAGGGTAGAGGAAAGCGTGGGAGGGATGGGGGAGATTACTACTTCTGACTCCCACACCTCCCCCTCCTTATGACTGACACCCTCCTTATGACACCCCCCTTTGTGCACCTTCCTCACTTGACACCCCTACAATGACACCCTCCTTATGACACCCCACTTGTACCCTCCTTATGACACCCCTTTAATGACACCTTCCCTCATGACACCCCCACTCAGAATATAATACCTCCCTTCCCTCCCCTCCCCTCCCCTCCCTCCCCTCCTCCCCTCCCTCCCTCCCTCTCTACCTGCAACACCCACATGACGAATGACAGCTTCCCCTACACCCTCACCTTCTTCCCCTCCCACCCTCACCTCTCCCCTACACCCTCACCCTCTCCCCCTATACCTTCACCCCTTCCCCCTTACCACCTCCTTAAAGAGTGACAGCCCCCCCTCCCTCTCTGACACTCTATTTTCCAGTCATTTAGAAAACTGTATAAAACTGGAAATACCTGACAGTCTATACTTAATTATATTTCCACCCCTTTACAGGTTGACAGGTAAAGTGACCACAACATTACCTTCTGACTGGCTGACTGGCTTCACTCTTGGCCAGGTAATTTTACCTTTAATTAACTGGTCAGTCACTGGTTGATGAGAGTTTGTTGGGTGACAGTCAGATGTGAATTGGATTTGGTATTTTTTTTTCCGATGGATGAGTTGGATGAACAGATAACTAAATGATTTTCTGAGTTAGTACAGTAGTTAAGATGAGCTGAATATGTTTGTTGGGTCAGCTCAGTATGAATTAGTTGAGTTAGCTAATCTGGGGCTCTCTTGACTTTGATTTACTACCTGAAGATTATCTCAGTAGTTTGTTAAAATCCAAATAAACACAAACAAACACGACAAACAAACAGAAACAAATAAACATGACCTTAAAAGTATCATAAACACCAAAAGCTAACACGAAAAAGTATCCTAAACAAAGCTAACGAGAGATAAAAAAATACCTCAACAAACACACGGATCATAACTTAGCTTCACGTGATTGTTTACTCAGCTGAGACGACGACAAAAACAAAAAACAAAACAAAAACACATTACACAAACACGACGAGCAAAGATAACAAGTACACGCATCAGGAACCTAAAAACAAAAACAAAAAAAAAAAAAGATGTTACAAAGAGGAGAAAGGAACGGTACTTGGCGAGACAGGCATACAGACAGACAGACAGACAGAGAGACAGACAGGCAGACAGACAGACAGACAGACAGACAGAGACAGACAAACAGCAGTAAATTGTAAAAAATATGATAATAAAAATAACAATAAAATCTTACAAACGAGACACACACACACACTCACACACACTCTAACACAGACACACTCCAACAGACACAGACAGCACCACAGTCGCTCGTCTCTCAGATCAACAAAGTCCGAAAACCAATTACCTTGCCTCTCTCTCCTCACATGTTGACTATTATGAATATGCAAACTGTAAATAAGGCGCTTCTGAGACAACCTTGCGTAGGGAGAGAGGATGAGGGAGGGAGGATGAGAGAGGGAGGGCTGAGAGGGAGGGAGGGTTGAGAGGGAGGGAGGGTAGATGGGAGGTGGTTAGAAAGAGTAAGGGCGTAGGGAATGTGAGTAGGGAGGGGGAATAAGGGAGGAAGGGGTTAGGGACGGTGGATGAGAAAATGAGAGAGAGAGAGAAGAGGAAGATAGGAAGAGGTGATGAGGGAGAAAGAGGGTGAAAGGCAGGGAGGAGTGATGAGAGGGAGGGAGATAGTGAGAGAGGAAGGGTGGAATAGATAAGGAAAGTTGGGAGGAAGTGGGGAAGAGGATGAGATAGAGTAGAAGAGAAATAGGGAGAGTAGGAGTGAGAGACAGGGAGAGAAAGGGAGAAGCAAAGAGGAAAAAAGAGGGTGTTTGAGACTACGAAACAGGATGAAAGAATTTGAGAAAAGTTAATGTGTGGAAAGCAACAGTTCACACGGAACATCCACACAACACAGAACCTCCACAAAACACAACATCCACACAACACAGAACATCCACACAACACAGAGCATCCACACAACAGAAATATCCACACAACACAAATATCCACACAACACAAATATCCACACAACACAGAACATCCACACAACACAGAACCTCCACAAAACACAACATCCACACAACACAAATATCCACACAACACAAATATCCACACAACACAAATATCCACACAACACAGAACATCCACACAACACAGAACATCCACACAACACAGAACCTCCACAAAACACAACATCCACACACAACACAGAAATATCCACACAACACAAATATCCACACAACACAAATATCACACAACACAGAATATCACACAACACAGAACATCCACAACACAGAGACATCCACACAACAACATCACACCAACACAAATATCACACAACACAAACATCAGAACAAACATCCGCACCAACACAAACATCACACCAACACAACATCCACAACACAACATCCACACAACACAAATATCCACATAACACAAACATCAGAACAAACATCCACACTAACACAACATCACACAACACACAACATCCACACAACACAAACCTATATAAATTAATTAAAACACCTGGAGGAATAGAGACACTGTGCCTGTATCCTTTACACGCAGCATACAAATTACCTTCTCAACTCTTCATTAACCTGAACAAGACTACACACACACACACGTACACACACACACACACACACACACACACACACACACACACACGTACACACACACACACACACACACACACACACACACACACACACACACGACCTACTGTACTGTACACACTTCTGCATAGACAGCAAGCCAATGTTGACGTTAGTTATGTTATTGTGTGATTTCTGTTATTACCAGTTAATTTGCCTTTATTTTTGTTTTTGTTTGAAGACCACATGGAATCAGACCCCCCAACCCCCCGGCAGCTTATTTCACCTGATGATTAAATGTTCTCATGTTACCAGGTGGTTTGGTTAGGTTAGGTTAGAATGTGGATAGCAAGAGATGTAAGAGTTAATGTTGAATGTTGAGGGATGAAAATGTATGATGAATGTTGTATTATTATTATGTTTACCTTTTGTGGGTTACCTGTGCTATTATTATTATTATTAGTAGTAGTAGTAGTAGTAGTAGTAGTAGTAGTAGTAGTAGTAGTAGTAGTAGTAGTAGTGTTGTTGTTGTTGTTGTTGTTCGTGAGATGCGTTTTAGCATTCTAATAACAAGACGAATAAATTATAACAAAAATATGAATAAATTAGAAAACAAAAACAAAATAAGAATAAATAAATAAATTAAGCAGAAAAAAAATTATACATCAACACACACAACAAAACACCACTTTTAACATCTAAGAAATTAAAACGGGAAAAAAAACACATTTAGTATGAGTAGTATCCCACAGCACCATATACTGGGATCTGGTCGTCACACTGGGATCTGGTCGTCACACTGGGATCTGGTCGTCACACTGGGATTCGGTCAAGCTCACACTGGGATCTGGTCGTCATTGGGGATCTGGTCGTCACACTGGGATCTGGTCACACTGGGATCTGGTCGTCACACCTGGTATCTGGTCGTCACACTGGGATCTGGTCAGTCACACTTGGGATCTGGTCGTCACACTGGGGATCTGGCCGTCACACTGGGATCTGTCGTCACACTGGGATCTGGTCGTCACACTGGGATCTGGTCGTCACACTGGGATCTGGTCGTCACACTGGGATCTGGCTGCTCACACTGGGATCTGGTCGTCACACTGGGATCTGGATCGTCACACTGGGATCTGGTCGTCACACTGGGATCTGGTCGTCACACTGGGATCTGGTCGCCACTGTATCTGGTCGTCACACTGGGATCTGGTCACTACACTGGGATCTGGTCGTCACACAGCCCAGGCAGGAAGGAAGTGTAGGGTGATTGAGGGAACTGCCATAACACTACCGCTTATTACATTTCCCCCGCCTTTTCCTCTGTCTTAAATTAAGATGAAAAACCAACTGCCTGCATGAATGGTTTTGTTTTATGTTGTGTGGTTTATGTATTTATTGTATTTTTGGGGTGTTTTATTGTTGTTGTTGTTGTTGTTATAATCATCATCATCATCATCATCATCATCATCATCATCATCATCATCATCATCATCATCATCACAGGAGATTATAGACACCCCAGCTTATTTTACTTTATGACTAAACACCCTAACGCTTATCTAGAGAGGGTTAGGTTAGGTTTGGTTAGGTTAGGTTTGGTTAGGTTTGGTTAGGTTAGGTTAGGTTAGGTTTGGTTAGGTTAGGTTTGGTTAGGTTTGGTTAGGTTAGGTTAGGTTAGGTTTGGTTAGGTTAGGTATTCAACAGGATCGCGAAATTAATTATAATCTCGCGAAAATTGCTGGGGGTTTTTATTAATAAGGCCGCAAAAGTCATAAAAACAAAACCCTAAATCCACAGACTTTATGGGGGTATTTTCCTGCATCTAATAAGGAAGAGTTGTTCATAAATACACGAGTCACCCCTCACGTTATAAGACATACCCCGTTTTCTAATTGTTTAAAGTGTTATAACTCTTATGTTCTTGTGTTCTTGTGTTCTTATGTTCTTTTGTTCTTGTGTTCTTATGTTCTTTTGCTCTTGTGTTCTTGTGTTCTTGTTCTTATGTTCTTGTGTTCTTTATAACGCGATCTGATCTTAGGGATTAATTTGGGTCCGTAGTGGATGTGACTGAGATCTGATAGTATTGTATGGAGCAATGAACTACTACAGACTACAGGATATTTTTGTAGAGTATATACTGTAGTCCCCCTTCCACTCTCTCTCTCTCTCTCTCCTTCATATACATCACCCCTTCCCCTCCCCCTCCATCTTTCCCCTCCTCTTCCCTCACACACATCACCCCCTTCCTCTCTCCCCTCCTCCTCACCCCTCCCTATCCTCTCCCTCACACATCAACCCTCATCACCCCTCTCCCCTCACACGACTCTACACACACACACACACCGCCCCCCCTTAACCCCCCTCCCCCCACTGCAGGAGGGGGGAGGGGGGTTGTGGCCAGGCCTGTCATTACCAAAAAGCTCATGTACCTGAGTTGATAATTTACCACATTACCTTTGATCTTACCTGGAGGCCAGACCTAACACTAACACTCCTACCTGATGTCTGCTTTTTTAATATAGCTTTTTTAATGTAGCTTTTTAATGTAACTTTTTAATATAGCTTTTTAGTGTAGCTTTTTAATATAGCTTTTTATATAACTTTTTAATATAGTTTTTAATGTAGCTTTAAAATAGCTTCTTTAATATAACTTTTTAATGTAGCTTTTTAATATAGCCTTTTTAATATAGCTTTTTATATAGTTTTTTAATATAGCTTTTGTTAATGTTTGTTTATATTCCCTTGTATCATGTTTTTGTTAATATCTGTTTTTACTGGAGCTTTTTTTGTTTGTTTTTGTGTATTTTGTTCTAGTGTTTCTTTCCTTAAGCTTTTTTTCAATAAATTCCCCCCACACACCCCTCCATCCCCTCCACACACCACCCCCACACACCACTCCCCACCCCCCCACACACACACAACCCCTACACACACCACACACCCATATACACACAAAAACCACCCCCTCCACACCCCCCTCCCTCACCCCCACACACCCATATACACAACCTCCCTCACCCCCCCACACAACCTCCCCTCACCCCCCCCTCCCCCCTCACCCCCCCACACAAGAAAATTACCAAAATCTAGATTCTCAAAGGCACGTAGACTCCTCATACACTACGACACATAGCAGGCAACCAACATGACGTCAAAGGTGAGCTGAGACTCTACCTTGGCTATAAGCATCACCGTATTTCCCATTCAAGAGTGAGAAAGAGTGGGAAAGAGTGAGAAAGAGTGAGAAAGAGTGGGAAAGAGTGAGAAAGAGTGGGAAAGAGTGAGAAAGAGTGAGAAAGAGGGAGAAATAGTGAGAAAGGTGAACTATATGTCCTTAAGTTTCACCCAAGTCGATCCAACTGTTAGGTTAGTGTCATCTCTCAAAGGTCAAGGATTTCCATTTTGAGACGTAGCCTTGACTGACCTTGAGTTAAAGAGACGTAGAGATATAGAGAGATACTGAGAGAGAGAGAGAGAGAGAGAGAATTATAGATTGAGAAAATAAAGACAGAAATGCATAGACTGATATATCAAGATAGACAGACAGACAGCAAGAGAAATACAATGAAAGAGAATTAAAGAGACAGAAAGGAACGAAAGACAAAGAAAAGAAAGGGATAGATAACGAGAGAAAGAGAAGTAGTTAGTAAAGACAGAGAGAGAGAGAGAGAGAGAGTCAACAAGCAAGAGAAAGATAAAGAGAAAGAGAGCAAGAAGAAAGACAGCCAGAGAGACAGAGAAAGTGAGAGAGAGAGAGAGAGAGAGAGAGAGAGAGAGAGGGGGGAGTGAGGTTAATCAATAAAGAACAGAAAGAGAGAGAAAAAAGAGAGCAAGAAGACAGCCAAAGAATGAAAGAAAAATAGAGACAGCGTAAGTTAGCCCAGGACCCGACCGGACACAGACACAAACCGTCAGGGGCCTCCAGGAGACCATTGTTCGCAGGACCATTCTCCTCGGACCATCGTTTTAAACTGCATAAAATGGCGATCGGCTCACCCCTAAATCACTGTTTATGGTTTGAGGTGGGGGAAGGTGGGGAAGGAGGAGAGGAGATGGGAGGTTAGGTTTAGAGGTAGGAGAGGGGGAGGAGGGAGGGGAGCCTTCAGTTCCCACAAAATCCGATGCGACATTAAATTATATCCCTGTGGCTGCGGCAAGCGGCCAAACCTCCTCCCGAATCAGTACCGCCGTCGCCGATTGGTCCAGAGGGTTTGCGGGATAGAGGCTGTGGGGAGGCTGTGATTGGCTGCTGCCTCTCAACATTGTGGAAAAATTATGATATATGGACTCCAGGATGGGACAGAATACACACGTCAGCGGCAGTAATAGTCCTGGGGCGAAAAATTGTCTCGCCAATACACGAAAATTTATTCTTGGATTCTGGGGGGAACATGGAAGGAGGGAGAGGGAGGAAAGGGTGAGGGGGAAGGGGGGGGGGAGGGGGGAGGGGAAATGAGGATTCGTATGGTATTTTAGTGGAATGCAAATGTGACTGTAATAAAATTTGATAGAATGAATTTGATATATCTAAATTACCTTTCTCCACCCTCCCATACCACCCTCAACCCACCCTCTTGCTACACCCCCCTATTGCGTCACCCCCTATTGCGTCACCCCCTTATTGCGTCATCCCCTTATTGCGTCACTCCTCTCTTGCGTCACCCCCGTCCCTATTTCTCTCCCGTAATGTTATTGCGATAGATTAATATCAATAACAGTATATATCACTTACCTTTGCCTTTTCTCTATTCCATCCCTTCCTCCATCCCTCTTCCATACTCCCCCTCAGTACCCTTACCCTTCCCCTTCGACCCCTTCCACATCAACATAGCTGCCCCCTCCCTCTTCTTACTCACTCTTACATCCCTCTCATCCATTTCATCTTTCTTCCATCCCATCCTAACACCCTATTCCATTCCTTTCACCCTTTCTACAACCACCTCAGTAACCCCTTCCCCCTACCAACTCCTCCCCCACTCAACGCCCCTCCCCCCCCACCCCCGCATTTCCCCCCACCTTCCAACCCCCACCACAGCGCCCACCCCTCTTCCCAAAGGCAAAATAAGCAAGCATTAAACAGTTTTATCTCTGCCGGGTATTCACTCTGGTTGGGATTCATTGAAATGCATCCAACGTGGAGACTCAGGACCCGGACTCTAAAATGTGACGGTAAATTTAAACTAAGATAATCTTTCTGATATACCGGAGCGAGGGAGAGGGGAGTGGGAGAGGGGGGAGAGAGGGGGGAGAGAATCAGGGAGTGGGGAAGAGGGGTGAAGAGAAAGGGAGAGAGCTACGGTTAAGGGATTTAGAGGATAGAGAGATATAATAGAGAGAGAGAGAGAGAAAGGGAGAGAAGAGGGAAGTATAGACTGAAGAGAGGGAAGAGAGAAGGAAAAAAAGGGAAGGTTGAGGGTAACGCTTAAAGAGGGGAGAGAAGAAGAGGGAAGAGGAGCATGGGTTAAGAAGAGGAGAGGGGAGAACTGATAAGTGATAAGGAGTTCAGAGAAGAGGGGAAAGGGACAGACGGGAGAGAACGAGAGGGGAAGAGAGAGAGAGAGAAAGATGGAAATAGGTTAAAGGAAAATAGGAGAAGGAGAAAGAAAGGAAAGGAGGAAGGGGAAAAGATGAAAGGGAATGGAGGAGTGTTGCTGGTTTACGCGAATAACGAATGGGAGATGGAATAGAATGCGATAAAAACGTGTCTGTAGGTGGGAGGAAAGGAAGGAGGGAGGGTAGGTGGGAGGGAGATGAAGGAGGAAGAGGGACAGTGGTGGGTTTAACACACACACACACACACACACACACACATACACACATTAGTCTCACATCATTAGTCAATATCTCTAACCTTCACTACGCCTTGTCAGCAGTCAACCCATACAACCTCTGTAATTGTTGACAGTTTAAGGGTCGTTGTCATACATACATACAGACATACATACATACATACATACATACATAATGGTTGCCTCTCGTGTAACGAGGATGGTCGGCCCAAGGGCCACCTTGGCGTGAATTTGTTTAAGGTGTAGAAGCTGTCGCCAACACAACAGCCACACCCTGAGTTAACGAGTTGCATGACCCAGTGTCAAGGAATAGTCCGAGAAGACCGGACAACTCGCCAACTGCACTGGCTAACCATTACCCCGGAACACGATCCGCAAATCGATTAACATTCAGGTTCCCAATTACTGCTGGGTAGACAGAGGCAAATGGCATAAAGAAACTTGAATCCAGACAGACAGACAGACAGACAGACAGACAGACAGATATTACTATTGAGGTTTTTAACACCTATTGAAAACTACTTCAGCACCAGTGTATTGACCAATAACTGTTAGTTGTGTCACTATGTACTCGGTGTTCAATACAAGGAAACAAGAGAGTGACCTGGTGTATTGGGTCACAAGTCAAATGCCATTAGTGATCACAGCCATAAACACACTCTCGATACATTACTTCATAAACCTTTCAGGAAAAAATAATGTTTCTCTGTAAAGTGTAATAAATGTACTAAGACGATAGAGTATGTGTTATGTTGTCCACTTTTATGTTGCCCACTTTTATTTTATGTTGTACACTTTTATGTTATGTTGTACACTTTTATGTTATGTTGTACACTTTTATGTTATGTTGTCCACTTTATGGTATTGCCTATTGATCACCTGTAAGTCAAGTGTTGCTCTCGGGATAAAACTAAAACATACGATTGATTTTGAGTATCATGGATTTTCTCACGAGGATCAATGTTAAACTGTGGTCAATGGTGGAGGTTGGTTGAGTGTTCCGTGAGGGCTGCTTTCTGTGCCTGCTGTGGGCTGTTGTGTCTGCTGTGTCTGCTGTGATTGCTGTGTCTGCTGTGGTTGCTGGGGTTATTGTACCTGCTGTGTCTGCTGTACCTGCTCTGCCTGCTGTCTCTGCTGTCCTCGCTCGTCACCACAGTTACCAAGAGAAAAAAAAAGGAAATCTCTACACGTTGTCCCTTAAAAAGAGTCCCTCGCTGTTAACGTATATAACGAACTCTCATTTACTCGACTCCGGAAGACAGTTAACGACCCAACAAGGTGCCAATTGCAACTGTCCATCAAAGTGTTAATGTAAGTTTACTCGTAAATATCAACACCTAACGAGCTTTCATTATGGGGCGTAAGACTATACTTTCTACCGGCCACCTAGACACTCTTAGAACAATACCATTTAGTTAACAAATGTCTCCCCGGCAGCTGTCCATCATGGGTGTAATGCAACTACCTTTAAAGGGACCAAGAACCATTATTTTAACCAATCAACGTGAACCTTTAATTAATACCAGGTACTATACATGTACAGCAATGCATTCCTTGGGTCTCACTGCCTAACGAACTTTTCATTAAGAGATTTAGAAGAAAAAAAAAAGTTCTTTGCAACCCATCGAGGTAAAAGATTAAACAATAGTAAATTAACTTTTGTTTTTGCCTCTGGTGTGATTCACTGACCAGCAGCAACCCCCCCCAAAAAAGTATCTGACCAGGTGTAACGTCTCAGGTTCACACTGCAGGTCTCTAACACTCCTCTCTCACATTCCTGTCCCTTAAAACAAACGATTTCTCATTTATTTCCACTCGTCTAGGGGGTGGGAGTTGGGGGGAATGTGACCACAGCCGACGGGAAACAATTTAAGTGTGGCGGTGGGCGGCAACCTCCTCCCTGACTCCCATAATCCATCATTTACCCGACCAGCCGCTAGATGGCGTGGCTCAAATGTCAACAAACGTCGTGTATATTATGTTTACCTCGTATACATTAAACACTATGCCTAATTCTTATCTCTAAATGCGATAAGGATTAGAAAATACTCGTTCCTATACAAAGAGGGTAAATTAAGTGAGATCTGTGTAGGGGAGGGGGGGGGGGGGGGGAGGGGGAGGTATCTGATTTCCGGGTGAGACGTGAGGGAGAATAAAGTGGGTGAATTAATTAGTGGTTCTGTGAGTCCTTCTTCGGGGGTGTAATGGTGGTGGTGGTGCTTCATATACTGCCTTGTGGTGCCTCTCTCTCTCTCTCTCTCTCTCTCTCTCTCTCTCTCTCTCTCTCACGCATACCAAAAACCACATTATCCCCTCAACTTAAAAGCCAAGCACCATGTTAGTAGCACAGAACCAGAACAAGAAATTGGTACACGAAAATAAAATCATATTCAAAAATTATTCCCGCATTTAACCATAACCGAAATGCTGTTCAGACAATAACAACGAAAATACACGAAATAGGAATTAACCCCATTTAAATATATAAGTGGAACTGGATACTTATATACTTAATAATATACTATTAGTTATGTGTAGTAATATGTTGGTAGGTCAGGTCAGGTCAGGTCAGGTCAGGTCAGGTTAGGTCAGATTAGGTTAGGTTAGGTTAGGAATATATAACACTAAATATTAATACAATTTTGGTGGTGTAGTTGTGAGTTATATACGTCAATGGAGTTAATAATGGTTAAGGGGTAATGGAGAGTGACAGAGTGTTTAGTGATGTAATGGGCTGGTGAGGGAGGGAGAGATTGTGTCGAGGGTCTGTATGTGTGTGAAGAGGTAAGAAGTGGGGGAGTAAGGGGGTAGGGAAAAGGTGTGTGTGGTGTGTGTGTGTGTGTGTGTGTGTGTGTGTGTGTGTGTGTGGTGTGTGTGTGTGTGTGTGTGTGTGTCTTGAGTTCCTCGTCCACAATCACACACTCCTCTTGCTGTGATTCTCTTCCTGGTATAATCTAACACAACATAACACAATATAACACAATATAGCACAATATAACATAATATAACACAACATAACACGATATAACACAATATAACAGGATATAACACAATATAACAGGATATAACACAATATATCACAACATAACACAACATAACACAATATAACACAATATAACACAATATATCACAACATAACACAACATATCTGCTGCCTATATAACACGATATAACACAATATAACTAATATAACACAATATAATAGGGAATACAACACAATATATCACAACATAACACAACTTATAACTAATACGCACAATATAACACAATATATAACAGGATATAACACAATATATCACAACACTTAACACAACATAACACAATATAACACAATATAACACAATATAACAGAGATATAATAATATAACACAATATAACACAACATAACACAACATAACACGATATAACACAATATAATACATCAACATATAGAATTATTATACAGGTAATATAATATATCATAGAGAAAAAATATATGAGTATATTTGGTGAAATTTTGTGAAAGAAAAAAGATGAAAAGAATTATAATAAAGTTTATCAATAGTCTGCTTTAGGTAGTAAATTATGTATGTAAGTGATCCCATATAGGTAAATAAAAGTATACACACACACACACACACACACACACGCTATTTGAATTAGGTTTGAAAATAAAAATAGTAACAAATCAAATATATAATATCCCCGTGTAATATAAAGAACAAATACGATAATAATAACAATAATTACAACAAAGATAAACGTAATGTAATAAAACACAACCAAAAGTGACAGGAAGTAATAGAACAGATGATAAATGAGACGAGGAAGGCAACCCGACGTGTGGTTACAACCCTGTCAGCCTCTCTCGACATTGTGTTTACTTCCCCGACAATGATACGCTAGAGGGCCGCTTGTGAGTGGCTGTTCCCCTGGCATGGGACGTCCTATGGGGGATGTATCGCTTATTCTGATTGGCTAATGGGGTGGGTATAGCTCCTCCCTCACCTTCTGACCCTCCCGCCTTAATCTCTCCTCTACTCCTTCCCCTATCCCTCTCCCCAAGCCCTCTCTCCCCCTCCCCGCGATATCCTCCCCACCTGGGATTACAGCGACGGACGGAAGAGGTTTATCGGGAAATTCTTTTTACGTTTGAGTATTTTCCTTCTTTTTTTTTTCCGTCTTTTATTTTCTTTATTTTCTTTTCCTATTTTCGAGAAAGATTTGAGGGAGGAATTCTCAGCGTGTGGGTCTGGCATCTTGTGGCTTTGTGTGGATGTAATTGGGTAGTGGTGGTGGGGAGAAGAGGGTGGGGAGGAGAGGGTGAAGGAGGATGTGGGTTGAAGAGGATGGAGGTATGGTGGAGGGAGTAGAGGAGGTGGAGATGGTGATGTGAGGGAGAGTGTGGTGGTGATGTGAGGGAGAGTGTGGTGGTGATGTGGTGGAGTGGTAGTGATGAGAGTGTGGTGGTGATGTGAGGAGAGTGTGGTGGTGATGTGAGGGAGAGTGCGGTGGTGATGTAGGAAGTATGTGAAGGAGAGGTGTGGTGGTGATGTGAGGGAGAGTGGTGGTGATGTGAGGGAGAGTGGTGGTGATGTGAGATTGTGGTGGTGATGTGAGGGAGAGTGTGGGTGATGTGAGGGAGAGCGTGGTGGCACAAACAGGTATTGACAAGAGTAGTAGAAGTGATGGTGATGATGGTGGTGATGGTGATGATGGTGGTGGTGATGATGATGGTGATGATGGTGGCAGATGGTAGTAGTAGTAGTAATTAAAATAACAATAGAAAATACATCCATACAATAATACACATTAAATACATCAATACAGAATAATACATCAATACAAAAATACATCAAACAAAAAATACAACAATACAGTAATACAGGAGACATTATTCTTATTTTTTTATCTCCCATTGTATTTTAGATTACAGTATAGAGTTAGTGTGTTAATTAGCTCTCCCGTCTGGGGTGGATTGGTCCTTTTAAACTTTGTCAATTAAGTGGTTCTACGTCATCATAAACTACTTTGTTATAGCAATTAAACTACACCTCTCCTGAGCCATTCCTTCCCTCCTCTTCCTCCTCCTCTTCCTTCTTCTCCTCTTTCCCCTTCCCTTCCCTTTCTTCTTTTTCTTCTTCTTCCTCCTCCTCCTTCTCTTTCTCCTTCTCCTTCTTCCTCCTCCTCCTCCTCCTCTCCCCCTTCCTCCTGCCTCTTCTTCCCATAACTCTCTTTCATTTCCTCTATATACCTCCTCTCTCCCTTTCCTCTCCTCCCACCCCCCTCTTTCTCTAAACCCCTACCTCTTTTATCACTCTCCCCCTCCCCCCCTCAGTCCTCCATCCTCTAACCACCTCACTCCCCTCCCCTAACCACCTCACCCCCTTCCCCTAATCTCTCACCCCCCACCCCCCCTCACCGCCCCCCACTCCCTTATCTGCTAGAGGCTGGGTGAGGGGCTTTGATCAGGGAGAGTGTGAGCAGTAAATATTCATGTGTGTTTTTCCTGGTGTGTGTGTGTGTGTGTGTGTGTGTGTGTGTGTGTGTGTGTGTGTGTGTGACTGGCACACACACGCAGGTGCCGGCCCCCGTTTCTCAAGTGCCACTTTTTATTACAAACTTCCCCCTTGGCACTGCAGTCCTCCTCCTCCCCTCTCTTCCTCCAGTCTTCCTCCTCCCTGATCATCTCCTTACTCCTTCTCATCTTCCTCTTATGCCTTTCTTCCTTGGTCTTCGAATCCCCCTCCCCCCTCTTTCCGACTATACCTCTTCTTTAATCATCTTCCTTTCCTTCTCTTCTTACTCCCTTTTATCTCCCTCTTCCTATACCTTCAACCCCTTTCCCCTCCCCATATCTTCCCTCCCTAGACCATCTTTCCCTCCTCTTCTTCCCCTCCCCTCCCTTCCTCTTCTACATAACCCTTTCCATCTCTCTTCCCTCTTCTCTATCCCCTTCTTCCTCCTTATTCACTTATCCTCTCCTCTTCCTCTCTTCCTTATCCTTTTCTTTTCTCTTCGTCTTCCTTCTCACTTTCTCTTCTTCCCTCTTCCTTTTTTCCTTCTCCATCTCCTACCCTCTTCTGCCCTCTCCTTCACTCAGAATCACTTACTAACATTTACCCACAATTACCCACTCACACGCATCTACCCACAATCACACTCATCTACCCACACTCACTCATTCTACCCACAATCACCCACCTCTACCCACAATCACTCACTCTACCCACAATCACCCACCTCTACCCACACTCACTCATTCTACCCACAATCACCCACCTCTACCCACAATCACCCACTCAACTACCACGGCTTCAGACAATCACTCACCTTTGCTCATTCTATTTCATCCCACCTGACTAATAACATAATTAACCTATAGAGTGGACAGGTACTACCTTCTCTAATTACCATCATTATTCCAGGTAATATAAGTAATTAAGCTTTGATTAATAGGGTAATAAGGTCAGTGATTTAGCATGTATAAAGTGACTCGGTAATTAACGTGAGTCCCGATTGTTTGGTGGTTGGGTTAGGTTAGGTTGGGTAAGGTGGTAAGTTCCCCTTTACCTGTGTAGTGACATGTGTAGCGACAAGTGTGGTGACAGGTGCGGTGACAGGTGTGGTGACAGGTGGAGTGACAGGTGTGGTGACAGGTGTAGTGACAGGTGTGGTAACAGGTGCAGTGACAGGTGTGGTGACAGGTGTAGCGACAGGTGTGGTGACAGGTGTGGGAGACGAAGCCAAGAGAAGTATAATTAGTCTACTTCTGAGGAGACGAAAAGTAGAAAAAGGAAAAAAAAGGGAAAAAATCACTCGGTTATTTTTTTTAAGGTGTCAAGAAAATCAGAAAATCTTTAGTCCACTTCCAGAGATTTACAAAAGTTGAGAAAGTTTCGCACCGAAGTAATTATGGTGAGAGAAAATGGTGGAGGTTTTGGATTCTTTTACTCACAACGAACTGATGATAAAACGAGTAGCCCCCGCTCCAGCCTCTTAACCCCCTCCCACTCAGACCCACCCCTAAACCACAGCCCCATTCTCCCACTTAAACCCCCCTCCACCTCCTCCACTATCCCCCTCCCTGCTACCTTCCCCCTCCCCCCCATCCCCCAACCCCCTCCCCCCTCAACCCCTCCCCGCCTCTCCCCTCCTCCACTTTTCACGAAGGAATATACTTTGATTAGTTACAAGGCTAGCGAGGTCATCCTAAGACTGTATCTTGCGCTTGTGAGACCTCACCTGGATTACGCAGTTCAGTTCTGGTCACCGTATTACAGAATGGATATAGAATCCTTGGAAAGAATTAAGAGGAGAATGACAAGACTAATCCCGGGCATTAGGAACCTTGAGTATAGAGACAGGTTAAAGCATCTTAATTTGCACTCCCTCGAGAGACGTAGAGCGAGGGGCGACCTGATAGAGGTGTATAAATGGAAGTCAGGGCTAAACAAAGGGGACATTACAAAGGTACTCAAACTATCCAACCGGGAGCGAACTCGTAACAATAGTTTTAAATTATACAAATTTAGATTTAGGCGCGAAATAGGTAAACACTGGTTTGGAAACAGAGTAGTGGATGAATGGAACAAGTTACCAAATATCATTATTAATTCGAATACGCTGAATAGCTTCAAACATAGGTTGGATGCTTATATGAGCAATAGGGGTTGGGTGTAAACGGGACTGCCCAGTATGGGCCAATGGGCCCGCTGCAGTTTCCACCATTCTTTGTTCTTATGTTCTATCTTAGTATCTTCACATATTTATAACAACAATCTCAAAACAACAAAAATTGAATACAAAAGATCACCTAACCAAACTTAACCTAGACTAGAATAATAATATCTAAGTGAAAATTGTGTCCCATAATCTCAGTAATACACGGGGTGATTGATACGGTACTGGACAGCATTTATTTCCCTGTATACAGCTGGGTGCTATGAGAGTGTGCACCCCGGGATTGACGAACTAATGACTCTTAGGACAGGAAGCGAGTATAGTATCCACTCAGCCACTGTTAAAATAACCTGAATGAAAAACTCCAAATGGAATAATGATTTTACAGATGGTGGCTGAAAATTTATATATAATCTGACTGAAAAAAAGGGTCTTACAGGAGTTTTAAAATGGTTAGGTCAGGTCAGGTCAGGTCAGGTCAGGTCTTAGAAAAAAGTTGAAAAGGGGGGTTTCATATCGGTGAGAAAAAGTTCTAGATTGAATCTTAGAAAAAGTTCCAGAGAGGCAGTATAGAACACCTCCCATAATGTAATCTTACCTTAATTATCCACACTTCCTATACGTCTTAAACAACATCTTGAAGTAATAATTATCACTCATTAAGGAGAATAATCACAACAAATTAATAAAAAAAGACAAATTATTACGTTTCCAAAAATCACTAAGTGGTAACCTTTTTTGAGTGAAATTATCATATGTAAAATAATGTAAATAAAAGTTTATATTTACACTTATTTGTTTACTTAGAAATATTTATGGTATGTTTACGTCTCGTTAAGTTTATTGTTATTTAAATAATTTGGGATATAAATGGACTTTTCACGAAGGAATATACTTTGATTAGATTTTTATTTTAATACATATTAACCATTTTATTCTACTTTCTGTAATTTCTAAAACCTTGAGGAAAATTAATAAACTTTTGGTCATAGTTTCTTGTGCCTCAATCATACTTTTATACATTTTTAATAACCTCTAACTTCATGAGGTCGAATACTTTGTAAATTTCAAAACTACTTATAACTTTCCAAACTTTGTTTTGAAAGTTATGTCACGTTAAGGTATCGTCTTTTGAAGTTAATTTATCGTAATATTTTTTTGTCTGCAGGTGTTCTTCATTAACGTCTGTGGCACCTGTGTCGTCATCACACCTGTCAGGTTAGTGTCCTCTCCCTGGTGTCGTAGTTGTGTTGTATACTATTGTGTTATGAGTGCCGACTGACAGACAGACAGATAATCATCCTGTATCCCCCTTCTGTATACACACACATGTATGTATATAATATTATAGACCCATGACCCCTTTACCTCACTACATACATACATACATACACACCACCTCATGCACACCTATACACACCCCCTACACTACACCCCCCCCTCTCCCCTCCCTCACCTAACTTACCCTCGACACACAGGTAAGTGACAGCGACCCATTACACCACTACAAATAAACCCATTAACCCATTAACTGAGCCAAGAAACAAAACTATAGACCATTAACTTAATACCGTGAGAAAATCAAGCACAAGGAAAACGGAGGAGGGAGGGTTGACTCTGTGCAACTTGCAAAAAAAAAATTTACCCTCCGCTCCAAAATGATGATTGCAACGTTAGGAATAATTTGGTAGTTTTGACTTGACTCCCGTGCACGAGACGCCAGGTAGCAGTGTTCCCTAATGGGCAGGTGAACATGCAAATGAGTTATGGTAACAAAGAGAGTTATTTACCTGTGATTGATGGTGTCACTTTGGGAGACGTTTAGTATTAGTTCAAGTTTGTGTAAAGGTTTTTTTTAACTACAGGTACAGTAAGTGGTTGAGTTACTGTATTACTGTATTATATTTTTTTTACTCCTGTATCGTGAATAGTTGTGTTAAATTAGTGATGTTAATTTGGTGGTAATTTTAAGTGTGTGTGTGTGTGTGTGTGTGTGTGTGTGTGTGTGTGTGTGTGTGTGTGTATGTGTGCGTGAATGTGTGTGTGTTGAGCTGCGAAATAAGCGTAAACTATTTTATTTTGTTCAATATAGGGTCTAGCATAGGCCTATAGATGATCATGATGTAACCTATAAATGAGTATTATCATTACTAACCTAACCTCATTACACACACACACACACACACACACACACATTATTACACACACACACACACACACACACACACACACACACACACACACACACACACTTTATAACACACACACACACACACACCTTCATTACGTGGGAACATAACAAGGTGTGCAGACTGTGTCATTATTTGTAAACACTAACTCGCCAGAGAATGTAAACAAACACTACTGGGAAGAGGAAGTGGATGTTTTTCTCACATACATACAGACACACACACATACAGTTCACACGAGCCAGAAGATCCTTACTTAAACAAACAAACAAACACAACCATTAGGCGTGTGTTCATAGTGTGCTTTTAAACGCTAATAGAATTAATCATAACGCGACAGTGAATGACACGACACGACACGACACGACACGACACGATGACAGATCTAACCTTAAAATTACCAATCTAGTTCAGGATCACCTTATTGGTAGTTAGTTCTTGAAATAGATTAAAATATATCCCTATATATAAAAATAATAATATACATAAATAAGCTATTTCTAGTTAACATATTTCTCCTATTTTATCCCTCAGTCGAAATGATTCTAATAGAAAAAATAAATGTTATATATAATTTTTTTTAGTAATTTACAAAAAAAATAATAAAATAAACTTGAATTATCAATACCTATATGATATAAATATCAGAAGGTAAAAATCTCAGGTAAAATAAATTAAGTTTAATATATAAGTAAATCATTGAAGACACAGATAATGTTAGTAATTTATTTTAAAATCAACAGGAATATTTAAATTCGGATTAAATAGGTGAAGAAAATGTACCTGTGAAATTAGTATAATGAAAAATAATTAATGTTTAGTAATAAGAATAATGTGATAATAATAATAACAATAATAATAACAATAATAATAACAAATAATAATAACAAATAACAATAACAACAACAATAATAATACAGTAATAATATCAACTACATTATCAATAACAAAATTTAGATTATAGTAATAATTATCACCTCAACCGCTTGACCACCACCACCACCCACCTTCCATCATCATCAAATTCCCTTCCCATCACCACACAGCAGTAGCCAGAAAGAACTAAACCACCGTGGGAAAGTCACCTGTCGTGTGTCATACCTGTGCGGACAATTAACCTCCCTCTCCTCCTCCCCCTCCTATAGGATCACCGTCTCTCTGTCTCTCTCTCTCTGTCACACACCCACACCGTCTCCATTACACTGGTTTAAAACTCTATTTATGTTATCATCAGCTGGGAAAGTCAACAAATATCAGCTGATTATCGAGGTGTACCCAGGTAGGAGCACGTGAATGACCTGCCATTAAGTGCATGCGAGCAGCAGTGTTCCGGCCCCGACCTCACCTGCTGTAAGTAAAGGATTGATCCTTTTAAAGCGTCTTAATAACTATGGGAAACCAAACAAAATAAGCTGGGCTCACCTCACTCACCTGACGACTCACCTGTCCACGTGGCCTACCTCTCATTAGCGTTAAGATTAATGTTTATTACAAGGAAGCAAATTACAAAGGTTTTCTCATTTACAGAAAAACTTGTGAACTCATTAAAGTATAACGTTTGGTCATCACGCACTGGGGAGAGTGAAACGGTTTTTTCTAATGTTTTAAAATAAAGAAACATTCATTTGTGTTTGTTTATTTAAGACCTTTTACAGTCTTCGTTGTCGGTAATAATTAACATTATTTTGAAATTATAAACAAAACACTACAATATAAATAAAGTTGAAATACTTATGTAAAAAACAGTAACGAAAATTAACATCTCTCTTTCACCATCACTTACAAGGAACAAATCAATTTCACCTCCATCCATCAATCCTTCACTCTGGTCATCTATCAAGTGTTCCACCTCTACCAGGAGAACAACGACCTACCTGAAGAGGAAAGACCCTGGGACCGTGGGAACCAAGGGTGGGGGCGTGGGAACTCCTTCTACCTGTATACCTAACCACACTTCCGTCAGTGGGAGGGAAGGTGTACCCCTCCCTCTCACCCTGCCCTCCCCCCTAGATATTACCTGCACGAGGTGTTGGTTGAGGAGGGAAAGCGGGGGGCGGGGGAGTGTTGAGGAGGAAGAGGAAGAGACGAGAGGTGGAGGAAGAAGGAGGTATAGGAGAGAAAGAAGGACAGGGGTGAGGAACGCGAAAATGGTAGGACGGGAAAGAAGGGGTTGGAGGGGGTATGAGAAGGGCTTGAGGAAGTATGAAGGGAAGGGAAGGGAAGGATATTTCGACAACTAGGAATGAAAGTTGTCAGGTTTATGATCAAAGTGTTTAATATACTGAATAATTTGTTTAGAAGCGTGGTGTGTGTGGGGTGTGTGTGGGTGTGTGGGTGTGTGTGTGGGGTGTGTGTGTGTGTGTGTGTGTGTGTGTGTGTGTGTGTCGTCCTTGTTTGTAGTTTATGTTTGATTCGTGTTTGATGTTTGAATATAAATCTGTTTTATTTTTTTAGTGTATGTTTGTGTTTTTGATGTAAATTTCAGTGTGTGTGTGTGTGTGTGTGTGTGTGTGTGTGTGTGTGTGTGTGTGTGTGTGTGTGTGTGTGTAGATCCTTAGGAGAGAAGTGGGAATGGTAGTAAGAGGGAGAGTTAGAGAGAGTGAGAGATAGAAAGAAAGGTAGAAAGAAAGTGAGGGTGAGAAAGGGTAAAAGAGAGGGAAAGGAAGAGTCGAGAGTGAGGGAGAGGGAAGATAATAATGAGGGAGAGACTGAGGGTGAGGGAGGATAATGAGGGAGAGTGAGAGGCAGGCATGTGTGGGCCCCCTGACACGTGTGCCAACAAATTAAGTGTGAAAAAAAACGCATTAAAATTGACTCTCTGGTTTATTGTCGCGTCGAGGTAATCAGTGTGTGTGTGTGTGTGTGTGTGTGTGTGTGTGTGTGTGTGTGTTGGTGTACATGTTTACACTCGCTCCTTACCTCCTTACCTCCTTCTCTACCTCCTTACCTCCTTCTCTACCTCTCTACCTCCTTCTCTCACTTCCTCCCCCTACCTTCCTCCCTGTAGGTGTGTGATCCCATATAAAAAATGTCCCTTGACTATTACAAGAAAATATAATTATAAACTAGATAAGAATAATTCACTTAGGTTAGGTTAGTTTAGGTTAGGTTAGGTTAGGTTAGGCTAGGCTAGGCTAGGCTAGGCTAGGCTAGGCTAGGCTAGGCTAGGTAAGAATATAAAGTCCTCGTGAAATCAAGTCCCACTGCCCTGACGACTAAGTGACCTGTATGGCCGACACTGCACTCGATCGTCTTCATATCCTCATCTGTAAAGTCAGGTGCCCATTTACAAGCTTCACTGGTGGGTCGACTTACGGCAATCCGGGTTCGAACCAACAACCTCAAAGCCAGGAGTTGAGTGTCTTGTCCACTATAGGTAGCTGTACCCCTTAAATCCTCCATAACTAATGGGAAAATTTATTAAACTCCCCCTCCTCTCTCTCTCTCTCTCTCTCTCTCTCTCTCTCTCTCTCTCTCTCTCTCTCTCTCTCTCTCTCTCTCTCTCTCTCTCTCTCTCTCTGTGCTTTCATTCACCTTCCTATCCCTACTTCTTCACTCCCTCCTATCCTACTGTCCCCCACTCACCCCACCCCCCTCCCACCTATCCCCCACTCACCCGCCTCACTCCACCTCACCCCACCTATCCCCCACCTCATCCCACCCTTCTACCAATCCCCTCCCCCTCCCCCACCTCTCCCATCTATCCCCACTCATCCCACACCTCCCTACCACCCCACCACTCCTATCCCTCCCACATTCCCCCCTTTCACTCTTCCCCAATCCCTCAGGTGCCAGAGAATCCCAACAAGGTGTAATCACGACCCCTGGCGGACCTCATTGAGTCGACAAAACCAATCAGTGAAGGAAGCCTGTGCCGACGTGGATGTTTAGCCAGGTAGGTTCTCTTAATTACCTACCTGGCTGCCTGCCTCACCTACCTGTCACACCTCCCCCCTCCCCTCTCTCCCTCCCTCCCTCCCTTCTCTCTCTGGACCTTTCTTCCTCCTCCTGGTCTTTCTTGTTTTTACCCTTTTTGCTTCTTTCCCTTCTCACCCTTTTTATTCCTTCTCTTTGGTCTTTATTTTCCTTACCTTTCATCCCTCCTACTCTTTCTTACTCTTTAATCTTTCCTCCTCCTTCCTCCATACCCTTCTTCCTTCTCTTCTTTTTTTATTTTTCATCTTCCTCACCCTTCATCCTCCCTGTTTCTCTCCTTCTTCCTCCTCCTTTCCTCCTTCTTCCTCCTCCTTTCCCAACCCTTCCTCCTGCTTCTCTCTACTCTTCTTCTAATCCTCCCTTCACTTATTCCTCCTCATAACCCGTTCTTCACCTAACCTCCTCCTCCTCCTCCTCCTCCTCCCATCCTCCTCTTCCTCTTCTTCTCCCTCCTCGTCTTCCTCTTCTTCCACCTGCTCCTCTCTCCCCCTTCCCTCTCATCTTTTTCCCCTTCCCCGCCTCCTCTTCTTCTTCTTTTCCCCTCCTCTTGCCCTCCTCTTCTCCCCCTCTTCTTCCCCCTTAAACTCTCGTCCTCAAAGGGTTAAACCATCTTCCTCAAAGGGTTAAGCCATCGTCCTCAAAGGGTTAAGCCATCATCCTCAAAGGGTTAATCCATCGTCCTCAAAGGGTTAAGCCATCGTCCTCAGAGGGTTAATCCATCGTCCGCAAAGGGTTAAGCCATCGTCCTCAGAGGGTTAAGCCATCATCCTCAAAGGGTTAAACCATCATCCTCAAAGGGTTAAACCATCATCCTCAAAGGGTTAAACCATCATAATCAAAGAGTTAACCATTATCCTTAAAAGGGTTAAATCATCCTTCTCAAAGGGTTAAACATCATCCTCAAAGGGTTAAACCATCGTCCTCAAAGGGTTAAAGTGACCGTTAAACCATCATCCTCAAAGGGTTAAACCATCGTCCTCAAAGGGTTAAACCATCGTCCTTAAAGGGTTAAATCAATCATTTAGGTACATTCTTATATCTTCAGTTACGCGTCATCATGATACGATCGTTTGTGAATCTGGGACCTTGGGGTGTAGTAGTGGACCTTCTCACCATTCCTAGATATTCCCAGATATTCCAAGATATTCCCAGATATTCTTAGATAATCCCAGATATTCTTAGTCTTGGATATTTACTAGTGTTCCATGATATTCCTGGAGAGTTGTAGATAGCTTTAAGTATATCAAATATACTTGGATATTTTTAGATACCTCAAGTTATCCTCGTCTTTTCCATACTGGGTGTTTCTAGATAACCCTTGACATTTTTAGAGGGTTCCTAGTCATTCCTAGTTACATTATTCAGTACTAGATACGTGATGATGTGGTAGGTGGCTTGGGATCCATTAGAACATGGCCCCATTAGGATTAGGGAACATTAGAACATGGCCCCATTAGGATTAGGGAACATTAGAACATGGCCCCATTAGGATTAGGGAACATTAGAACATGGCCCCATTAGAATTAGGGAACATTAGAACATGGCGCCATTAGAATTAGGGAACATTAGAACATGGCCCCATTAGAATTAGGGAACATTAGAACATGGCCCCATTAGAATTAGGGAACATTAGAACATGGCCCCATTAGGATTCGGCTCATTAAGACAACAAGGCTCATTTGGAGACTGGAGCCCATTAGGACAAGGGGAGAGCCCATTTGACAAGCCAACCATCGATTCAGAGGGACACTTAACCCCGCCTCCCTAGCGCCATCTGCTACCGAACACTGAACTAATCACCTGCCACTTACTAACAAAAACACCTGTAAAAGAATCTCTCCTCCCCATCACTTGGTCCCAAAAATCGCCTTTCACTCCCGTGTAAAAAGAAAAAAATCAAGTCTTTTTGCTGAAATTTTTGGCTAAGAAAATTTCCGAGGTGCAATCAGGTTCCTGTTGCAGAAACCCTTGATGGTGTGTGGCGTTGAGTCTAGGTGGGGGAGGGAGGGTGGGTGATGGGAAGGGGGGGGGAGAGGGGGCAGGGAGGAAAGAGCAAAGGAAGAAGAGAGAGAGGGAAGGAGGAGAAGAGAGGGAAGAGGAGAGAGGGAAAGGGTGAAAGAAAGCAAGGGTGGTAAGAGAGGGAAGAAGGAAGGAATAGGAAGAAAGGGGTGGAAGGAGGAGGAGGAGATAGAGATAGGGAAGAAGAAGGAGGAAGAGAAAGCGAAAGAGGAGGAAGAAAGAAGAGAATAAAGAGCGAGGTGGGAAGAAAAAAAGTAGGGTAGAAAATGAAGGAAGGAAGGAGAGAAGGAACAGTAGAGGAGAGGAGAGAGTGAAGGATATCTGTAACTCCTTAGCACTACTCCTTCACCTCCGTTGACCCAGGTGTGAATCACTGGTGTTCAGTATAATTCTGTATGTAGTGAAGATGTAAATGAGGTTGGTGTGTGAACCTGGATGTGAGCAGGTATGTATGTGAGGAATATTTAACCCCTTGAGTACGATGTTAAGCCCCTCGAGTACGATGTTGACCCCTTGAGTACGATGTTGACCCCTCGAGTACGATGTTGACCCCTTGAGTACGATGTTGATCCCTTGAGTACGATGCTAACCCCGTAAGTACAATGAATTAACCTACTGAGTTCAGATACCTGCACCCCTTGAGTGTAGTGACTTAATCCCATGAGTACGATGAATTAACCCTTGAGTACGATGACCTAAACTGTTGAATACGATGTCTTAAACCTTTGGAATAAGATGACCGATTCCCTTGAGTACGATGACATTGTACACAAAGGAATTAAGTCATCATTATTTTATTTTTCTTCTCGTTATTTTTTCAACGATGTGAGACTTGTTGAGGTTTAAACCATCACAGGAGCCGCCTTACTAACCACCCGTAGCCGCGTCAGTAGGTGTAGCAGTAAGGACATCATCATTATCGTGACTGTCACCACTACTATAACACTGCTACTATCACCACTACCAACACCACTACTACCACCGTCATCACCACCACCACCACCATCACCACCACCATCACCACCACCGTCACCACCACCAGCAGGAGCAGAAGCCTTCAGAGGTCTAGACTACAGGATCGAGGACTTAGCGAGCCTTAACTCATCAAACTCGAGGCAGGTGAGAGGCTTCCCTTAGATTACCTTCCCTCCCCTCCTCTCCCTCCCCCCTCTCCCTCCCCCTCCCCCTCCCCCTCCCTCCTCCAAGATGTTGAGGAGGAGTGCCTGCTACCATCTTATAAGAAGGTGGGGTGACGTGAGGTAGTTTTGGGGAGAGAAGATTGGGGAGGGGAGGAAGTTGAGGGAGAGAAGATTAGGGGAAGGTGAGGCAGTTTGGGGAGAGATGGGGGTGGAGAGGAGAGGAAGTTTGGGGAGCAGAAGGGAGGAGAGAAGGAAGCATGGGGAGATTGGGAAATGGTACGGAGAGAGAGAGAGAAAAGGGGAGGAAGTCGATAAAGGGGGGACTGTAGGGAGGGGGAGAGAAGAGGGGGAGGGGGTCAAGGAGGTTAAAGAGGGAGAAGAAGGAAGAAGAGGTAAAGGGAAGAGGGAGATAAAATGGGGAAGGTATGGTAAGACGAAGTGAAAGAAGGGGAGGGGATGGGGAGAAAGAAAACAGTGAAGGAAGGAGGTGGGGAGGCCAAAAGAGAAAAGAAAAGTAGGAGGTGGTTATAGGGAGAGAAAAGAATAAAAGGAATATAAATAAAGGAAATGAAAGAAGGGAGATAATTAACATTCCATTATTCCCTCTTTTATCTCTTCCTTCCCTCATATAATGTTTACGTAATAAAGGGAATAAATAAGGAGAGAGAGAGAGGAGACGAGGTATGGAAGGAGGGAGGGAAGGAAGGGAGGAAGAAGAGGAGGGAGGGAAGGAAGGAGGGAGGAAGGAAGGAAGTAGGGGAGGAAGGAGGGAGGGAAGATTGAGAGAAGGACAGAGTGAGACACACCTACGTTACGACCCTCGGAGTGTGTTGATCTGAGAGGCAAGTTTAACTAAGACAAGAACAGGAGTTAACACTACGTCTTAAGTTCTGCCAGAGGTCGACTTTGATACCTGTAGGGGCTGATGGTGAAGGGGTGTAGTGATGGTGAGGGGTGTGGTGATGGTGAGGTGGTGTAGTGATGGTGAGGTGGTGTAGTGATGGTGAGGTGGTGTAGTGATGGTGAGGTGGTGTAGTGATGGTGAGGGTGGTGTGATGGTGGTGTGATGGTGGTGTGTATGGGTGGTGTGTGGTGGCGTGGTGAGTGTGGTGTAGTGGGGTGATGTGTGGTGTGGTTGTAGTAATGGTGGGTGGTGTAGGGATGGTGAGGTGGTGTAGTGATGGTGAGGGTGTAGTGATGGTGAGGTGGTGTAGTGATGGTGAGGAGGATAAGTGATTGTGAGGGAGGGGAGGCAGAGAGGAGAGGAGAAGAGAACCATTACAGGGGCCGTCTGGGTTCTTGTGGTGTGCCTTCAACTACAACACTCCTTCAGGATTACGCTAATGACCTACCACTAGACCACTGACCGCTCCTGACTCGCCACTACCCACCTCCTGACTCGCCACTACCCACCTCCTGACTCGCCACTACCCACCTCCTGACTCGCCACTACCCCTGTTTCGGTTACTATTATCACTACTGGCTGCCACTACCCTTGTCTCGGCTACCACTACCACTTTGACTGCCAGTTCCCAATCTACCACCACCACCACTACTTTATCTCCTACCCTAATGACCTACCTACCACTTACCAACCACTGACCGCTCCTGACCGCCGCTCCTGGTATTACTACTTTACCACTTGGACCTCACCACTACCACCATCGTTCCACTGGCTTTTACTACTTACACTAATTGATACCACTACCCCCCCTCTCTCTCTCTACCGTCACTATTACCAGCTTCACTACCACTACTTTCACCACCACCACCACCACCACCACTACACTACCACCACCACTACCACCACCATGAGCTGTAGGTAAACCAGGTAGCCTACAGAACTACTACATTTAAGTTCAGCTACACTTTCATACATATTTACCACAAGAATAAGAGAACAAACAACCTTATAAACTACCGTACAGTCTAATTGCTCTATTGACCTCCCTATTGACCTCCCTATTGACCTCCCTATTGACCCCCCCTATTGATGCCTTTACACTATCATAAACGAGACAGTTCATACATTAACTTTAGGTAAATTTCCGAAACTTAAAAATTCATCCTCAATAGATCGTACGGTAGATCCCCCCCCCCCACTCTTCCTACTCCTCCCACTCATTCCCCACTCCCTCTTCTCTTTACTCCCCACCTCCTCTGCTCCCCCACTCCCCCCACTCATCCCCCACTCCCCACTCCCCCCACCCTATATTAAATTGGTGATGTGAGAACGTTAACTAACAAACCCAGTGAAGCAGTGATACTTGCGGGGGTGAGGGAGTGAGGGGTGAGGGAGTGAGGGATGAGGGATGAGGGATGAGGTGAGGGATGTGGTGAGGGAGTGAGGGATGAGGTGAGGGATGAGGTGAGGGAGTGAGGGATTACGGGGGGGCTGTATCAGTAGAGAGTAATGGGGTGTATAAACGGTAGTCTTCTTTACCTTGGGTGATTATTATTACTCTCTACTACTTCCTTCCTTCTTTCTTATTTCTTCCATCTTTCTTTCTTTCCTTTCTTCTTCTCTAATCTTCCTTGTTCTTTGATTTCTCTTGATTCCTTCTTCTTCTTCCTTCTTTCTTCTATTATTCCCTCTTCTTTCTTCTATTTCTTCCCTCTTCTTACTTCTCTCTCTTCCTCTTCTTCCTCCTTTCTTCCTTTTCTTTTATTTTCTTCCTCTTCTCTTCAACAGCCACAACGATAATTACAGCATTAGTCATATCATAAATCACCGTGAAAGAAGTTAACAGCAATTACAGCAAAAATAACGGCAGTAATTTATAAATAATCACAGCAACAATTACAGCATTAAAATAACAATCACACCGAGAATTACAGTAAAAGTCACAGCAACAATCACATCAATAACCATTTCAAGCACGGCAATAACCACCACAACCACAGCAATAACCACCACAACAATAACCAGCACAACCACAGCAATAACCACCACAACAATAACCACCACAACCATACCAATAACCACCACAACCACAGCAATAACCACCACAACCACAGCAATAACCACCACACCCACTGCGATGACCACCACAATCACAGCAATAACCACCACAATCACAGCAATAATCACTTCAATCACAGCAATAACTACAACCACGGCAATAACTACCACAATCACAGCAATAACCACTTCAATCACACCAATAACCACCACAACCACAGCAATACAGTAATTACCATAAACCACGACAATAATCACCACAATCAGAACGACAGTCAGAATCATCATGGTGGGGTGATCAGGTCAGGTCAGGGTGAGGCAGTTCTTGTCTTGTATTTCATTGAGTCTCTTCACGGTCTGTCTGTTGTGGTAATGATGTGGTGGTGGATGATTCGTGGGTGGTGTGGTGTAGTGGGTGGGTAGTGAATGGGTGGGGTGTGAGTGGTTGTAGGTGGGTAGTGGGTTTCGGTGGGTGGGATGGTTGACAAGGTGGATGATGGGTGTAGGTAGGTGGTTGGTGATATCGGGCGTGAGTGAGGTGGGTGTACTGTAGATGGGTGGATGAGGCTGGGTGTAGATGGGTGGATGAGGCTGGGTGTAGATGTAAATGGGTGACTAAGTGTTATGTTAATAAGTGTTTTGTTAGTTAATGGGTGTGTGTGTGTGTGTGTGTGTGTGTGTGTGTGTGTGTGTGTGTGTGTGTGTGTGTGTGTGTGTGTGTGTGTGTGTGTGTGTGTGTGTGTGTGTGTGACCCCTCATCATCACTACCACCACCACCACCATTGCACTACCACTAGCCAAACTACCACCACCAATCACTAGTGCCAGTGTCAGTGCCAATGGTATGAGGTGCCAGCTTGGAGTGCCGTCTGGGGTGTGTTAAGACATTGGTCACGGCCTCGTCTCCACAACCAAGGCGACACTCGGCCATATCCTCAGGTTTTACGACTCTCTCTCTCTCTCTCTCTCTCTCTCTCTCTCTCTCTCTCTCTCTCTCTCTCTCTCTCTCTCTCTCTCTCTCTCTCTCTCTCTCTCTCTCTCTCTCTCTCTCTCTCTCTCTCTCTCTCTCTCTCTCTCTCTCGGAAAAGGGGGCCAATGAGCGAGAGACAGTGCCACCACAGGCAGAAGACAGGCGAAGGTACGTCAATCATATTTACCATAAGCGTCTCCTTGCTTTGTAGTGGGGATCGTCAGGCGCTGTTGATTGCTAGTACTGGCGCTGGGGGAGGGAGAGACATGTGAATTATTATACTGTATTTTATGTAGAAAATCTCTACATATATTGAGATTTCTGATTGCTGTATTTTTTTTAACTTCCTGTACTTTAATAAAGTTGCTGTACTTTTCACTTCTGCTGTATCGCCCCACCTCCTAATGTACCGCCCCACCTCTGCTGTAACCCCCCACCTCTGCTGTATCGCCCCATCTCTGCTGTACCCACTTCCCACACCTCTACTGTAACCCCCACCGCTGCTGTATCGCCCCACCTCTTCTGTAACAAGCTAGGAGTGAAACATTCCCCTATTGGCCACTAAATCAAGGTATTGATGACCTACCTGTTGTAAAGGTGTGAACAACAAGGTAATATATTGTACAGTTGTCAATCTCACCTTTCTTCTCTGTTATTGACTTAGGGGTTGTGATTATTATTGTTATTAATGATACTATTATTATTATTATTATTATTATTATTATTATTATTATTATTATTATTATTATTATTATTATTATTATTATTATTATCAATCTCACCATCACCACTATCACCACTATCACCACTACCACCACTACCACCATTACCACAACACTCATTCCCTACCACAACTACAACCAACCACCACGTTACCATCACCACAACCACAAGTCTCCTCCACACTCCACCACAATTCCTACTGGCTCGTACCACACTCAATCACCATAACCACCCACACTTTACCACCACAACCACCATACTCTACCACCACAACCACCATACTCTACCACCACAACCACCATACTCTACCACCACAACCACCATGCTCTGCCACCACAACCACCATACTCTCACCACCACAACCACACACATTCTTAAGCACTACCACAATCACCAACTTTCCCACCCTCCTACCATAACCGTCCCCTTTACACACACACACACACACACACACACACACACACACACGCATACACACACACACACACACACACACACACACACACACACACACACAAACACAAAGATCACACAGACCATTTTGGGTGAACTTGCGGGGTTGTGCCAAACAGAACACTCATTAGTTCCTTGCAAAGCTGTTGTGGCCTGCAACAATAGGCGCGGTGATCAGGTCAGTTGCACATCAATATACCAGTCCCATTTGATCGTTCACGACCCATTGAATACTGCCAAAACCAAAGAGGGGGGAGGGAGGGAGGGAGGGGAGGAGGGAGGAGGGAGGGAGATGGGCATGTTGTTGAAATTTTGCCCGTTGACCCATCATTTTTGATGGTGGGGGAACGGGGATGGGGGTGGGGAGGGTAATGGGGAAGGGGAGGAGGGAGGAGGGGATCATTTGAAACGATTTGGGGAATATTTTTTTTGTCGTGTCGTTGAGTCGTATTATTTATTTATATTATTTTTTTTTATTTGAGGTGAGTTTTTTTTATTGTTTTTATTTAATTACCAATATTTCTATGAGTTATTTTTTGTTCCCATTATTTTTGCATTATTTTACGTTATATTATTGTTAGTTTTATTATTCACCCTTGATGCGTTTTTTTTAATTACGTAAATTCTATTAAAATTATTATCAATTGTTTCTCTATTATTTCCTATCATTAATCATCGCTCTAGTATTTCCTTCATTATTTATCATTGTACTATTATGTCCCTATTATTTGTTTATCATTGTGCTATTAATGTCATACTAGTTTTCCTCCTTGTCATAATATGCTAAAAAAAATATTAATCGACGCTGGTTCAATTGCGTGAGTCGGTGGTTCATTCAAAAGGCTCCTCTTATATAATCGCTTCACTCACTCACTCACTCACTCACTCACCCACCCACCCACTCACTCACTCACTCACCCACTCACTCACTCACTCACACGGCATTGCACTGTACGTAGTCCCCAGGGGAGTACAACCCGCATAATACACCTACCAGTTGCAACAAAGGAATTGACCTAATCCAATTGCACACAACAAAACGGCCTTGCAAGAACCGCCCACACACACACACACACACACACACACACACACACACACACACACACACACACACACACAGAACAGAAATCTTTGATGGTATTAACAATGGTTAGGAATTTGTCCTGAAGAGATGGAATTGATTTATATTGCGAAAAGAGCAGAGAGACCAGGAGTTCCATCGTTCGTTCTCTCTTTTTGTTCTCTCTTCTCGTTCTGTTGTTCGTCTCTGAATTTGGATTTTGGGAAGGAGAAGAAATTGCTGTGATTTGTGTTGTGTGTGTGTGTGTGTGTGTGTGTGTGTGTGTGTGTGTGTGTGTGTGTGTGTCGTAACCTCAAAGCATGGAAATAGTAAAGGTTTAATGTATTGTTTTAAGCTCATACTACTACCGACAACCCTCATCTATGGTGTGACCTTACAACATAGCAAAACCTCTTCGTGTGATGTGGTGAAGTTACGACACATCTAATATCAAAACATCTCGTCATTTTTTTTTTATCTCATTTACTACATTTTCTCGGTTCTTCCCATCTTCCTTCGTCATTATTCCTCGCACACCTCTTACAATCTTTATCATGGTTCACTTTACACACTTATCACATCCTTCCTGTAGAACTTGCTAAAACTTTCACCAATTTGTAGGTCTCTCTCTCTCTCCCTTCCTCCCTTTCCATCCCTAATTCCAGGATCTTCTCTACCCCTCCCATCCGTTTTTCTGCTTCCCTTTCCCTTCTAGGCTTCCCTTCCTCCCTCCCTCCCTCCCTCCTCCTCTTCTTCTTCCCTCCCTCCATCCTTCTCTCCCTCCACTATACTCTCCCTCTCTCCCCCATTTCTCCTCCATCCCACTCTTCCTTCAACCTATTCTCTCCCCTTTCACCACCCTTTCACTTCACCCTATTCCTCCCCTTTCCCCTACCCATAAAAAAGGCGAACGCCCACCCACCCAGCCATAGCTCCTTACCCAGTCACCTAGCCACCCAGCACGTCCACCCCCCATCCAACACGCCCCTCCCCCAACCCAGCACTCCCCACCACCCAGCACGTCCCCATCGCGTCCGTCCCACTATACCGAGCGCGCCCATCCCCCACCCACTCACCCACCCCCTACCCACACACACAACGACCTCCCACAGAGCCTTAGAACAAACACCACTGCCTCTCCCCCGCCCCTGATTCCCTCCCCTTATTTCCCTTCTCCCCTTCCTTTATCTCCTCCTTACACCTAGACCACCTATCCTTTCCTATCTCCATTCTCTCTCTCTTCGTCTACCTCTTATTACATCTTAACTCCTCACGTCCTCCTGCCTAGCCTATCCCTGACCCCCTCCTCCTCTTCCCCCTTCTTCGTTCTCATCATCTTCCTCCTTGTCTTCCTCTGATCTTTCTTTCCTCTCCTTAATCCTCTTTCTCTCTTCCTCCCCCACCCCCCTCTGCTTCCACGGCTAGGAGGCTCTCCAGAAGGTCCATTGACGGTTCATTGATGACTATTGACACAATGCGAGTGATATGATGGCTGGGGGGAAGTCGGGGTGGCCCTGGGTTGATCACATTGGGCATTGTCTTGATACCAGAAGCCAATTGGTGCTACCATCTAATTTGTAAAGAGAAGCTGTCGACACCCCTTCCCTTCCTTCCCTTCCTTCCTTCCCTTCCCTCCTTCCCTTCCCTTCTTCCCTTCCTCTCTCGCTGATTTGAGGGCGTCTCTCTTTGTGTTTTTTTGTGTTTTCAGTCTTGTTTTGTTTTGTTTTGTTTATTTTATATGATTTGATTTATTGTTGTGTTGTGTTGTGTTGTGTTGTGTTGTGTTGTGTTTATTTTTGCATACCGTCTTATTGTTTTTTTGTGTTTGATTTAGTTTCTTGTCTGTATAAATGTTTCTTAATGTTATTTTATTTTTATATATAGTGTTTGTTTTGCTGTTGTTGTTGTTGTTAATTGTGTAGTTGTTCTTATTTTTCTTGTTTCACCTCTGTTTTATGTTTTATTATTAATTTATCCTTAATTCCGTGTTTTATCCTACTTAAATTAATATCAACCATTGTTTGTTTTTTTTTTGTTTTGTTGTTTTATGTTTGTTTTGTTTGTTTGTTTGTTTGTTCATGTGTTTGATTGTTTTGTTTGTTGTGTGTTTTTTTGTTTAGAGTTTTGTGTTGTTTTGGTGAGAGTAGAGGAGTAAAGGTAGTAAGTGAAGTGGGAAGGTGGGGAGAAGGTGAGGGAGGAGGTGAGGAAGTGAGGAAGGTGAGGGAGAAGGTGAGGAGGAGGTGAGGAGGGTGAGGGAGGAAGAAGGTGAGGGAGGAGAAGAGAAGGTGGGACAGGTGGGGAAGGTGAGGAGGGAGGTGAGGGAGGAAGTGGGGAGGAGTAGGAGGAGGTGGAGGGGGTGGGGAGGAGTGAGGGAGGGGTGAGGGAGGAGGTAAGGGGCGTCGTTGCCAGCAGCCGCCACCCTTAGGAACAACACATTCTGTCTCAGGCTCCGCCTCACCCATCACCCTCGCCATTATTGAGGTAGTAACTCATCCAACGCTAATGCTGCTATTTACTGCTTCGTGTTTCTTTACTGCTGCTGTGTTGCTGCTACTGCTGCTGTGTTTGCTGTTACTGCTGCTGTGTTTACTTGTTACTGCTGCTGTGTTGCTGTTACTACTGCTGTTTGCTGCTACTGCTGTGTTGCTGTTTACTGCTGTGTTACTGCTGTGTTATATTGCTGCTGCTGTATTTATGTTACTGCTGCTGTGTTGCTGTTACTGCTGTGTTTGCTGTTACTGCTGCTGTGTTGCTATTTACTGCTGCTGTGTTGCTGTTTACTACTCTTATTTTGCTGTTACTGCTGTTTATTATGCTGTGTTGCTGTTACTGCTTGCAATGTTGCTGTTACTGCTTATGTGTTTACTGTACTGCTGTGTTGCTTAATTGCTACAACTGTGTTTGCTTATTTACTTCTAATGTGTTTATGTTACTGTAACTTGTGTTGCTGTTACTGCTGTGTTGCTGTTACTGACCTTGTGTTGCTGTTACTTACTACTTGTTGTTTGTTACTTGCTGTGTTGCTGTGTGTTAACTTACTGCTCTGTGTTGCTTTACTTACTTGTGTTGCTGTTACTGCTGTGTTGCTGTTGTTGCTGTTACTGCTGCTGTGTTGCTGTTACTGCTGCTGTGTTGCTGTTACTGCTGCTGTGTTGCTGTTACTGCTGCTGTGTTGCTGTTACTACTGCTATGTTGCTGTTACTGCTGCTGTGTTGCTGTTAAGTGCTGCTGTGTTGCTGCTACTGTTTTTGTGTTGCTCCTGTGTCACTGTTACTGCATTTGTGTTGCCGTTGTGTTGCTGCTGTGATGGTAGTGTTTATCTTGTTTGAACTGTTGTTATTATTAATGTTACTTCTACAGCTCTCTCTCTCTCTCTCTCTCTCTCTCTCTCTCTCTCTCTCTCTCTCTCTCTCTCTCTCTCTCTCTCTCTCTTTTCATTCTCTCCTCCTCTCCCATTCGTTCCTTCCTTTCACTTCTATTCTCTCCTTTCTCTTTTACTATCTCCTCATCTCCCTTATTTCCTTTCCTTTCTTTCTTCCTTTCTATAACATCTTCCTTTTTCACTTCTTCAACCATCCATCATCTACACACTACCTCCTTCATTCCTTTCCTTCTTCCTTCCACTTTTCATTCCCTCCCTCCTTCATCCCTCATTCCCTCCCAATTTCTTACCTCTTCTCTATGTACGATATTTTCTTAAGGTTTTACATAACTGCATTAAATTAGCCATAGTTAAATTATATATTACCTTTATTGCACCTCACATTGGCTTCATTGCACATCACATTGCCTTCTTTGCACATCACATTGGCTTCATTGCACATCACATATTCTTCCTGTCTGCTATCGTCATTTCTTGCGATATCACAACCCGACTTACTATATCAAAATCCAACTTATGATATCAAAACCCGACTTACAATATCAAAACCCGACTTACGATATTAAAAACCCGACTTACGATATCAAAACCCGACTTACGATATCAAAACCAACTTACGATATCAAAACCCGACTTACGATATCAAAACCCGACTTACGATATCAAAACCCGACTTACGACATCAAAACCTAACTAATGATATCAACAATTACATACCTTTCATTGTCTCGGGTATCATTAAATATATCTTGATAATTGGTCTTAAATTTACCTGTCTATATTTTTTTTTTTTTTTTTTTTGTATTGTCGTTAGTTATTTTGTGCTGTACCTGTGACTAATATTCAGGGACAAGTGAAGTATTACCTATTAAGTATAATTTGTATATCAGTCATGTTAGTAATATTTGTTAGTTTCTCTGTTTTAGTTATCTTTCTTTTTCTACTGTGTGTCTGGTCTACCTAGCCACGTCTCTCTCTCTCTCTCTCTCTCTCTCTCTCTCTCTCTCTCTCTCTCTCTCTCTCTCTCTCTCTCTCTCTCTAACCCATATTAAAAAGTCTGTACCCATAAAAGATCTTAACAGTTAACTGGAATCAACATTAGGGAGTAACTAGAACGTGTTAACAGTGTTTCTAATATCCAGTGTGTTTGTGGGTTAACTTTTTCCACCAGAGGACACAGTGTTGCGGAGGGAGGAAGGGTTTATTTATGTAGTTGCCATGTTGCGTTAAAAGGCTCATTATGATAGAGAAAAGGCCAGTTGAGGACTCTTGGCTCCCCTCCCTCCCCCACCCCTCCACTCCCCTCCCTCCCCTCCCCCCCTCGTCTCCCTCCTCCCTTCTTCCCCCTTCAACGTCCTGCCTCCGGGAAAGTTATTGAGAATAGCGATTGTGCTAAAAGTGATTGTTGTTGACTCTCTCTCTCTCTCTCTCTCTCTCCTCTCTCTCTCTCTCCTCAGAGGTTAGTAGTATTATTTGTCAATATTTCTTCTGGCTTGACAGATATCCTTATTCTACCAATCTATCTTCCCCCCTCTCCCCCACCTTTGTCTAAGCTTCACGCGACTTCTAACCCTCCCCATCTCCCCGACTCTTCCGACGACCCCCAACTCTCCCCCATCTCCCTCATGGCTTCCGACGACCTCCAACTCTCCACATCTTCCCCACGACTCTTCCGACGACCCCAACTCCCCATCTCCCTCATGACTTAAACGACCTCCAACTCTCCACATCTCCCACTGACTTCTCGACGACCCCAACTCCCTCCATCTCCCTCATGACTTTCGACGACCCACAATCACTCCTCATCTCTCCTAGGTCTCTTAAGCGACCCCTAAATCCCCAAAACCCTCTTCATCTCCCCACGACTCACGGCGACCCCCTATCACCTCCCCTGCCCATGACTCTTGCCTTCACCAACTGACCCCCATAAACTACTTGACGCACAATGTTGGTGTTTTCCCCCTCAAGGGTTTCTCTTTGTTCCTCCAGAATTTAATTCTTTGTGAAAGACCTGAAGAGCTTGGCTAGGGAGTTGGACCATCTGCTTCTGTTGCCACGCCTGCTAACACTACCTACTACTACTACTACTACTACTACTGTTAAAAGTCCCGGTTGCCCCCCCTGCTCTACTTTCTCTCTCTCTCTCTCTCTACCCTTCCACAAGAGGCGTGTGAGAGACTATTATTAATTCTCCTCTTGTTACATTTTAGCTTTTTAGTCATTCTCTTGTCAGCTTCTCGTTTTTCTATTGAGTACAGGAGCCCTTCTGAGAGGACTCTTAAGGTCGGTGAGAGTCCTTTAGTATCCTTCAGATAAAATGTCACTGTTATGGTCTGGCTTCAGTGTTGTTCTACTCTCGATGTGTTCATTCTCAACCCTCTGCGTCGCCATTGCCGCTGTACGCCACTCAGAGACAAGGAGGAGAGTGTTCAATCGTGTTCAGTCATAGGAAATTCGACCTTAAGTCCATCCACTCATAAATAATCGTCAGGATAATTTATTTTTTTCTGCTATTAATCTGAATTATTATCAAATATTAGTTATCAGCGAGAATAAAATATCCGTCCGTGAGGGCTATGGCCGAGAAACTCTCTCTCTCTCTCTCTCTCTCTCTCTCCATGGTTACCATGACCACACCCCACCCCCTTTTACCGACCCCACCACACACCCCCCTTTCCACACACCACACCGCTTCCTTTCACCACACATCCCCCCCTTTCCACCACCCTCCCTCCTTTCCACCACACCACCACCACCTTTTGCTAGCATGGTGAGAGTGTCTTGATTCTCCGGCTGTGGTGGGGGTATTCATCTGCCTCCTCTTGTGCTTTTCCCTGGGAATTGAGGATCTGACCATCTTCACTCAAAGCTGTGGCTCCCTCTTCCTGGGTTGCTTCATTTATTTTTTTATTTTTATGTTTTTCAGTGGTGGTTGTGTTTTTAGAGTTATTATTATTATATTATTATTATTGTTATATTATTATTATTATTATTATATGTGTTTCATTTCGTTTATCACGTTATATATATATATATATGATCATATACTGATTACTTGCACCTGTGATTTGCACATATATATATATTTACGGCTGTGTTCACCATCATTCTGCAATTGTCATCACTATCATCGTATTTCTCGTTATCATCACTATTCTGCAGTCTGTCATTATTATTATTCTGTCATCACTATTTGTCATTATCATCACTATCACTGCCAGAGCATTACTGTCACCTCTTAACATCTTTCTATTTTATTGTCTGCTATTGTCATCATTATTATCGCTCATTATTATTAAGATTTGTTGTCATCAGTTCTCTGTTTTCCTCTCTCTCTCTCTCTCTCTCTTCTCTCTCTCTCTCTCTCTCTCCCTTCCCATCGTCTTTCATTCTCCCCTTCCTCTCCCTCCGTCCCTCCTTCCTTCTCTGCGTCTCTTCTTTCTTCCTTCCTCCTGCCTCCTTCCCTCCTCTTAAGCCAGGTGGGCAGGAACCACCCAGGTGGGCGGGCTTGGGCAGCCAGGGCAGTGGAGTAAATGGGATTATAGGGAGATCCTTCAGCTTTCACCTTATAGCACCTCACTTTCTTTCTTCCTTACCTCCTTCCCTCCATCCCTTCCCTCCATCCTTCCATCTCCCCATCCCTTCATCCTCCTACGTCCTTCCTCCCTCCGGTTCCTTCCTCCCCTCCCTCCATCTCCCTCTCTCCCTCCCTCCCCTACCTCTCCTCCCTCCTTCCCTCTTCCTCCTCTCTTCCTTCCTTCCTCCTTTCCTTCCTCCCTTTCCCTCCTCTCCTCCTCCTTCCCTCCCTTTCCTTCTTTCTGCTCCTTCCTACTGCTCCTTCTCCCCTTTTCTCTTCCATTCTGTCTTTCTTTTCTCTGCTCTGTTTTATTTGCTCCCTAGCTCTCTCCTGCTCTTTCTCCTCCCCTCCTAACTATATCCGACTCTGCCTTCCACTTTCTTTTCCTTTTCCTCCATTTCCTATTTTCTTCTCCTTTTCTTTCTCCCTCCTCCTCTCCCCCCCCCAGCACAAGCCACTGCCCAGGTTCTGAGGGACATCAGGAGTAATCTTCTTATCGTTGCCTCCCAACACCCGTGTCCTCCCCACTCTTCCCCCCGCTCCTCTCCTCCTCTCTTTCATCCTCCCTCTTCCCCTCTCCTCCCTCCCTTTCCTCCCCTTTCTCCCTCTCTCCCTCTCCTCCCTCTTCCTCCTCCTCTTCCTCCCTTCTTCCTCCCCTCTCCTTCTCTCTTCCCTCTCTCTCTCCCCTCTCCTTTCCCTTCTCCCCTTCCTCCCTCCCCCTTCCTCCTTTTCCTTCCTGGTTTGCTTAGTTGTCACCGGTTTGTCACACCAGGGGCAACCTCCTAATAGGCTCTCACTTCCTCCCCTCCCTTTCTTTCTTTCCTCTTCTTCCTCCTCCTCATCTCCTTCTTCTCTTCTCTTTCTATCCTTCAACCTTTCATTATATCCTTTTGCTTCCTCTCTTCTCCTCTTCCTCCCCCGTCTCTCCTCCACTTCCTCTCCTTCCTTTATATTCTCACTCTACCTCCTCTCCTCTCGATGTCCGAAAATATCAAAATACATTTTTTATTTATATGTTCATACATATTTATTAACTGTTATTTGTTATTTTTTTCAGTGTGTCAAAATTTCAATAATATTGATAGATTCATTTAATTTATTTATTTTATTCATTTGTTGTTTATTCATTTATTTATTTATTTTTAACTTTTATTGACAAGATGAGTGGTTCAGTCAGGTCTTTACTGACTGACGCTCATAACTAGAGGAGATAATAGTGTGAGTTAGGTTGGAGTTAGGTTAGTTTAAGTTAGGATAGGATAGTTACAAAGGTTTACATGCTGAAGTTCACCTGTATGTGGCCCCCCACAGCTTTTGAATGTGTCTGTACCTAACTTCCTAACTTCTTCTTTCTACTAACCTAACCTATCCTATTGTAGCACTAACTTCTTCTTCCCTAACCTAACCTAACCTAACCTTCCTCCTCCTGTCATCTTCCACTTTATCCATCATATTGCCTCTCCTCCTCCTCCTTCTCCTCCTCTCCTTCCTCGCTCCTCTCCTCCCTCCTCCTTAGCCCGCCCCACACCTTCCGTCTTATGTGGTGGGCAGAGTCAACGCAACAGGGGTGGGGTGTGTCACTAGTGAAGGTTGTGGTTCTCTGCTCACCATCTGGCCTCCACTACACCACCTGGCTCTCCCTTCCACCTGGCTCACTACACCCACCACAGCTCACCTACACCACCTGACTCCACTACACTGGCTCACCCCTACACCATTCACCCCCTCTCTGTGACTGTCTGTTCTCCTGTAAATGTCTCAACTGATAGGCTGACTGGTGTTGTCAGGAATGTCAGCAGTGATGCTGAGCCTCACACACACCAGGTAAATGTGTCCTCCACGCCTCATCTCCTCCCTCCACCCAGAGTCCTTCCACCTGTAGACATCACCTCCAGTCTCCACTACATCTGTGTGAGGGGCGTCTCTGTGTGAGGGTGGCCACCCCACCTGTGTGGGGGAGGGTGTGGCCACCCACCTGTGTGGGAGGGCGTGGCACACACCTGTGTGAGGGTGGGTGGCCACTACACCTGTGTGAGGCGTGGCCACTCCACCTGTGAGGCGTGGCCACACACCTGTGTGAGGCGTGGCCTCCCTGTGTGATGGGCCCACTACCTGTAGGGAGGCGTGGCCACTACACCTGTGTGATGGGCGTGGCCACTACACCTGTGTGAGGGAGGGCATTGGCCTTCACCTGTGTGAGGGGTGGCAACTACACTGTGTGAGGGGCATGTGCCTGTGTGAGGCGTGGCCACCACACCATTGTGAGGGAGGCGTGGCCACACACCTGTGTGAGGGAGGCGTACTTTTCACACCTGTGTGATGGGACGTGGCCACTACACCTGTGTGGGGAGGTGTGCTACACTGTGTGAGGGAGGCGTGGCCTACAGGTGCAGCGTCCTCACTCTCCCTCCAGCGGATATTTAATCTCCCGCCCACCTGTACATTCCCGGCGTCCCTCACCTCCTCTTCCTTTTTATCTCCACTCCTCCTCCTCCTGCTTCTCCTCCTTCTTTCCCCTGTTTCTACCCTTCTCCTCCTCCTCCTTGCCCTGTCTCCTTCCTACCCCTCTCTATCCCCCTTCCCTGCCTCTAGCCTCTTTATCCACGCAGCTTCCTGTCTCTACGCTCCAAGTTCCTCCTCTTCCTCCCTCCCTCTTCTCCTTCTCTCCCTCCTCTTCCTCTTCCTCTGTATCTTCCCTTCTATCTGCTTACATGATAGTACTGGAATAACCTTATACCTTGCTTACACATTCTTTACACAGGCCTTATACAGATGCCTCATATATCTTCATACACACACACCACCCACACACACACACACACACACACACGCACAAAGCAAACACTGTTTGGTGTGTTCTTATGTTTCCAAACACACTTCAGCAAACATACCACTCAAATACATTTAAGAACACTCGTATGAGAATCCGCAAGCAGGTCTGTATACACACACATGCACACACACACACACACACACACACACACACTGTTAGCACATGTACACGAGATATACCTTGACAAACACACGCTCAGGCACCCACACATGGCGAGGCACTTACAAGCACTCAACGTCACTCGGTAAAAGGCTTCTGCTAATTAAAACACGCGCACACATACTGACACAGGCCCTCAAGAAGCACCACTCGTCATCTCTCGGTTCATCCTGGCGAAGTAACCAGGAATATTTTTTCTTCCTTGCGTCTGAGAAAATTTCATATGCATTAAATATTTCCTCAATTTTTGTCTTCAGTTAAAAAAAATTGTAAAATTAATAGGTGTTGCTGAACTGTTATAAATAAATACACGAGGGAATAATATTAAGATCATTAACAAGTTTGGAATATTTTTTAAACATCACAAACTTGATTTATTTGTTGAAACGATAATATTAAAAGGAAAATATTTGTCTTAAACGAAACTGACGGTGGAGGGAGGTCTTGGTGGTTGCGTGTGAATCTTCGTCCAACACACATCTAACTCAGAGACTATAAGACATAATTTAAATGACTCGTACACATACTATAGCAACGTATAGTAATAAGGTTTTAAATAGGAGTTGGATACGTCAAGGCCAGGGTAAAAAAATGATGATAAAACGTGTGTGTGTGTGTGTGTGTGTGTGTGTGTGTGTGTGTGTGTGTGTGTGTGTGTGTGTGTGTGTGTGGAAGAGCTCGCAGAATATTGTATTACGCCAACAATCCTAGGGCGACGACCACAACAAGGAAGAAGAAGGAGGGAGGAGGGAGGAGGAGGAGGAGGAGGAGGAGGGAGGAGGACTACTTCACGCCACAGCTACGCTGAGTCTTCCTCCTCCTCCTCCTCCTCCTCCTTCTCCTCCTCAACGTCACTCATCAATCATTCATCAGGTGTATTCATCACCTCTGAGTGTTGACTTGTGGCAGGACCATGAGAGCCACTCCAGGTACCATCACCTTCAGCGTCGCCGTCGGGAAGTGGTCCTTCTCCCCGGATACGAGTGTTTGGTGAGGGACGCTAGGGGACTCTTGTCTCATGTACACCAACGAGTGGAGTCCTTTTCTCTGGCGGTGTTTGTAGGCCATTATTAGCGTGGTGGGAGTGGGAAGGATGGTAGTTGTATAGTGGTGAGGGAGGAGTGAGGGAGAGACTGGAGTGTGTTGGTGTTTGGTGGTGTTGGTGGTCCCTGGGGTGTAGGTGTGTGTGTGTCATCGTTTTATTGCCAAGAGGTTTATGTTTTGTTTTGATTTTTTTAAGTCTGGTGGTGACTGTTTGTGTGGTGGTTACTGTCTGTGTGGTGATGACAGTGTGGGGTTGACTGTGTGGTGGTGACTGTCTGTACGGTGATGAATGTGTGGGGTTGACTGTTTGTGTGGTGGTGACTGTCTGTGTGGTGGTGACTGTTTGGGGTTGACTGTTTGTGTGGTGGTGACTGTGTGGTGGTGACTGTCTGTGTGGGTTAATTGTTTGGTTGACTGTTTGTCTGGTGGCGACTGTTTGGGGTTGACTGTTGTGTGGTGGTGGCTGTCTTGTGTGGTGGTGACTGTGTGTGTAGGGGAGGGGGAGTGACTGTTAGTGTGGTGGTAACTGTCTGAGTGGTGGTAACTGTTAGCTTAGTAGTCTTGTGTCAGTAAGAGGGGGAGGAATGGTTGTTAAGCCTAGGATGAAGTATATAAGAAAATAAATGTTCTGCAAGAGATGAAATTACAGATAAACAAAAAAAGAGAGTCAGATATAGAGACAGGGTAGAATAAGATGAGAATAGAGAGAGTGAGTGAGAGAAAGTGAGAGAGAAAGAGTGAGACAGAAGTACACTAAATGAGAGAGAGACCATCGCCATAGCTCTCAAGGTGAGGAGTGAACACATCATAACAAAATACCTTTAATCCAGTTAATTAATTACCATCTTACCTTCAACCTCACCTGGAAGTCGTGACGTAAATAAACACACTGAATTAATGGTTCTTGACTCCTTGGTATAACCTAACCTAACCCAACCTAACAAATCATGATTCTTAGATAAACTGAAGAAAAAATAAATAAATAAATAAAAATTACACATAAATAAACCAAAAAAAAATCGACCCTGACTGAATAACCTTCTCGAGTAGTGAAGATGAACTACGCTCATCAATCCCTGAGCCTCATTAGTCTTGTTAAATGTGTTACAGAAGACTAGAAGGTCATCTTGTACTACGTGATGTTGCTTAAGTGTGACTCAACCAGATGACTTAATTTGGTGTATGAAGAGTGATGTGAGTGAAGTGTTGTATAAAACATCGTAGAGGTTAATTAAACTAGCCTGTGTATTTTGTTTACTAGTTGTGAGTGGGTGGGTGTGTGGGTTGGTGGGGTAGGTGGGTGGTTGGTGGGGTGGTGGGGTGGGTGTGGGTGGGGTAGGTGGGTGTGTGTGTAGCTGGTGGTGAATGGGTGTAGGTAGGTGAATGTAGGTGGTAGATAGGTGGGTGTGGGTGGGATGTGGGTGGGTGGGTAGGAAGTGTTTGCTGTCTCATCTCTGTACTGTCACTTTCTACATTTGTCTTTCACCACTTGGCAATTTCCTTCATTTTTCTTAAGGTATTTTATTTTTTTCTGAGAGACAGACAGACAGACAGACAGACAGACAATACTAATGAACCTAATAAGTTATCAAACGTCTATATTGGATTAGAGACCTCTCCCCCTCCCCCTCACCCCTCCTCCCTCACCTCCTCCTCCCCTCCCCTTCTCCTCCCCTAAAGATCATATGACAAATTAATCTCAACAACGAGCTGCAGAAGTTCTGTTTGAATAAAGTGTACAAATGAATGGCCTAAACACACACACACACACACATTCCATCATAGTTGTTGACTCCCTCCCCTCCCTCCCTCCCTCCCCCCCCACCCCTAAAGGACCTGGTCAGAAGTCTTTGGGTTGTAACAGACAGACAGACAAACAGACAGGGATAGACAGAGATAACTTCGTCTTCTCGTGGTCTCTCTGTCGCCTGTCCTCACGTTGTGTTAGGGAAATAGACACTGCCAATAGACTTCCAGTGATCAAAACAACTCGCTAATACACACTCCCTAGACCTCCTCAAGACACAGCTTTTAGAACTTTGATTTACGTGATGGAAAATGTTATCGAAGGCCAAGATTATTGTGTCCTCAGATCGCCTCTTTTAAAGTCATCCGTAATGTTAAGTTCAGTGGGTCATGTCCTCCACTTCTCTTGGGTATGGTTAGGTTAGGGTGGTGGATGATGACTCTCTTGCCCCATAGACAGTCACACCTCTTGTACATATACCGTAAATTCTTCCCCCCACCCCCCCCCGTTCTAGGGTTGTTGTGAGGGTGGAGGTTAGGTGTGGGGGGGGAGAGGGTTATCCTGACGACTCTGGGGATCTTTACCTCGGCTCACCTCCTGCCCCTGATTCCTGCCACATCCTCCTCTTCTTCCTCCTCCTCCTCCTCCTCCTCCTCCTCTCCTCCTTCCTCTTCCTTCTCATTTTCCTCAAAACTGCCTAACAGAATTTCCTGCTCTCATTCTAAGAAATTTTCAGTCAATTTTTTTTTTTTTCGGTGAGGACTGAGGACAGGAGAGAGATTTTGTCCTCAAGTGTCGTAATTCCAGACACTTTTTTGGGGGGAGGTGAAGTTTGTCGGGAAAGAATCCTCATTTACGAAGGCAGTGTTGTAAACGTATTATATTGTAAGTCTTTATAGGTGAGGGAAATCATTTACAAAGACAGTGTTGTAAATGTATCGTTCTTTTAAGGTTTTCATTTAGGAATAATAAGTCATAATGAAGATATTTTTTTAATAGTTTTCGAAAATATATTTACCAAAAAAAGATGTGACAATTTGCAAGGTGTGACGTATGAATACAAAAGGTAATCTATTTAACATATCTTTATCTTCTTCTTATTTTTAGGGTGGGGGGTGGAAGGGGATAAGAAGAACGGAAGGGAGGAGATGAAAGAAGAAGGAGGAGGGTTGAAAGAAGAAGGAAGCGTAAGAAGAAAAGGAAGGATGAGAGAGGGACGGAAGGAATGGAGGTGAAGAAGGAGGAGAGAAAGAACGGGAGAAGGACGAGGAGAAGGAAGGAATAAGAAAGGAGAGGGGGGGGTCGAGGCTACACTCTCACAAGTCCCTACAAAAAGTAATCTTTTGGGCAGCAGACAATGGAGAACACAAAGGACCTACAATTCTTCTCCTCCTTCTCTCCTTCCTCCTTCTTTTCACTTTCCTTCTTTTCATCCTCCTTTCCTCCTCCTCCTCCTCCTCCTTCTGCTCCTCACCTTACCTCTGTTCCTCTTAATCTTCCTCCTCCTCCTCTCCTTGCTCCTTTCCTTTCTCCTCCTCCCTCCGACGGAGACTCCTCACCACTCCTGCCTCGCCACAGTCGAGTGTTTACCTGGTGCCACTCTTCCCCTGCCCAGGTAACATCATCACCTTCAGCGTCGCCTACGTGAACTAGTCCCAGGAGAGGGGAGGTAAGAGGAGGAGAAAGAGGAGGAATAAAAGGAAGAGGAAGAGGAGGGGGAAGAGGGCCTGTGGTGTTACTCCCTGTACTCTTATCTCCTTCAGTATGGAGAGAGGAACTCCACTCTCTCTCAAACCATTACATTTTTCAGCTCCGTCCTCAGGCTGAAGTTCTCTTGAGAGACAAACAGACCCACAATAGGGAGATATGATAAGCCCCCTCCCTCACTAATTCACAGGAGGTTCCATTCATACCTGAATTACATAAGTACAGGTGAAACATTATATAGTGTGTCTACCTTAACCCTTTCCTCCTCTTGTTATCTGTTGCCTTGCTGGTGATGATGGAAGGTATTCTCCAAGCCACCGGTGAAACCCGAGGTACTTGCCAATCTCCCTCCTACCCTGAATATCCCTCAACGTGACCTGCCTGCCTCTGTTCTCTCTGTTCTCTAGTTCTCTAAAGCTTTATGTTCTCTCTGTTCTCTAAAGCTGTGTTCTATCTGTTCTCTAAATCTGTGTTCTCTTTGTTTTCTAAAGCTTTATGTTCTCTCTGTTCTCTAAAGCTTTATGTTCTCTCTGTTCTCTAAAGCTGTGTTCTCTTTGTTTTCTAAAGCTGTTTCTTTGTTTTCTAAAGCTTTATGTTCTCCCTGTTCTCTAAGGCTTTGGTTCTCTGCTGCGTGTAGATCTTCTTTAAGTGTTCAATTCTATCCTTAAATTATTACTAATCTTCTTATTCTTATTATTCTCCCCTTCGTGTTCTTCTTCTTCTTCTTCTTTCTTCTTCTTTCCTCCTCTTCCCTGTTCTTCCCCTCTTCCTCCCTCTCTGTTCCTTCCTTTCCTCCCTTTCCCTTCAGCCCCACTCACTTTGCTGTGCTCTCCTTACAGTCATACCATGAAGCAGTGTTACTTGTCCATGAAGCAGTGTTACTTGTGCATGAAGCAGTGTTACTTGTCCGTGAAGCAGTGTTACTTGTCCATGAAGCAGTGTTACTTGTCCGTGAAGCAATGTTACTTGTCCGTGAAGCAGTGTTACTTGTCTATGAAGCAGTCTTACTGTTCAGAAGCAGGAGATACTAAACTACGTGTCGTGAAGCAGTTTAAGAGTTCCGAACCACAGTGAAACAGTCGAATTTCGGACAGTGAATTTCTATCGACTGAACCAATCTTGTTTTTTAATCTAAGTCAGTATTTTTTAGTTTACTGTCAATAACAATAACTTTCGATTTTTTTTATATTATACTCTAAGCAGTTTGTACTTTTTATTTATTTATTTATTTATTTGTTTATTTTATTTATTTATTTATTTTTTAAGTGTTCTTGTGCCGTTCTCGACCTCTTAGAACCCCTGACTGACTCAAACCTTTCCTTGGCAAAGCTCTCGTGAGTAACCAGATCCAATTGAATCCTAGTTGAACCACCTGAGGCTATCTGGGTGACCCCCAACCCCGACACGAGTGGAACTGTCCCCCACACCACTCCCTACTCCCCATTTTTCTCTCTCTATCCTTCCTCCTCATATCCTCCTTTTCCTCACACTATATCCTCCTCCCCAGCGCCTCCTGCTTCACCCCTCTTCCTCCTTCCCACTGCTTCCCCCTTCTCCGCCTCAGGTCTCTTGTCTCAATGTTTGTCTTCTGCAAAATGGATGTGACCGCAAGATAGTCGACCAGACCCACCTCCAGGGGCCTCCAGGGGCAGCCAGGGGGACGGGGAGGAGGGGAAGGGGGAGAGCGGAAGGGGTAGGTAAACGAGGAGAAAAGAGAGAGAGAGGATGGAGAAGATCGGAAGGGATGGGAATGAGGAAGAGAGAGAGAGAGAGAGAGGAAGAGCAAGGAATGAGAAGAGTGGAAGGGGTAGGAATGTGGGAAGAAGAGAGAGAGAGAGAGAGAGAGAGAGAGAGAGAGGAAGAGCAAGGAATGAGAAGAGTGGAAGGGGTAGGAATGTGGGAAGAAGAGAGAGAGAGAGAGAGAGAGACTATGATGATGATGATGATGATGATATAAAGGAGGAGGAAGAAGAAGAAGGAGGAGGAGGAGGAGGAGATAGGAAGAAAGTGGAGAGAAAATGAAAATAAAGATTAGAGAGGAAAATAAGGAGTAAAATATATAATAGAAAAACTAAAGAAGAGAGAAGGGAGGAAGAAAGAAGAAGATAGGGGATAGAAAGCAGAGAAAGCATGGACGAAAAACTGGTATATGGAAGAGATAAAGATAGAGAATAGAAGAAAAAGGGAATAAGATGATAAAACAGAGGTGAAAGGCAGACAGAATCAGGGTATGTTATTATTATTATTATTATTATTATTATTATTATTATTATTATTATTATTATTATGTGGTTCCTTATGAGTTATGAATGAGGGTTTGCATCGATGCCCGGATGAGTAAAGTAGCAGGATTAGTGAGCGAGTTAGCGAGTAAGTGAAAAAAATACGAACAGGTATATAGACACTAAACCAAGAGGAAGGGGAAAGCAAAATGAACATGAATTTATGGGAAGGGGAATAAGAAAGAGGAGAATGAGAAGAAGCAATGAAAAAGAGAGAGAGAGAGGGGGAGGGCGGGTGGGGGTAGGTAGGTAGTCACTCTGAGTTTGCTCTCCCGATTAAGAGGTACACCCCGAGGGCTTGCTGACCCCCCCCTCCCTCCCCTCTCTCTCTCACTCTCTACCACCCCCCTCACCCCCTCCCCACCTCCAGATTTCTCCAGGGACCCCCACTGCGAGATTAGATTTGAATTGTGTGTAAGAGAGATGAAAGGGCAGAGTCTACAGCCCAGCTTCCCTCCCACACACTCGTATTCACATCCCCGTGTTAGCCTTACCCTCCCTGACCCACCTCCCTCACCCTCCTCCTCCCTCACCCTCCTCCTCCCTCACCCTCCTCCTCCTCACCTCCCTCCTCCTCACCTCCTCCCCACCTCCTCCCCCACCTCCCCCCCTCCCTCACCCCCTCCTCCTCCCTCCCTCACCCCCTCCTCCTCCTCCCTCATTCCTCCTCCCTCCTCCTCTTCCTCCTCTTCCTCCGCTATATGCCGTTGCTTCTCCTCTGTATTCAGCTGTTGGTGTTTCCTCTGTTTGTTAATCGTGGAGATCAGATATATCCTCTACTGTTGCTCTACTGTTGCTCTTCTGTTGCTCCTCTGTTGCTCCCCTGTTGCTCCCCTACACTGTCTCGTCTCCCCTCACATCATCTTCCTCTCTCTCTTTCCCTCCCTCCTCCCTCTCATTTTCTAACCCCCTTACCATCTTTCTTAACATCCTCACCATCTCCCCCTCATTCACAGACCCTAGTTAGTCTCCTCCTCTTTCCTCATCATTTCTGTCCACAATTTTTCCTCCTTCCTCCCCTCCTTCCCTCACACCTTCTACTCTTTCCCAAAAACCATTACCCCCCCACCTCTTCACCATCTCCCCTCACCCTCACACCATCACCCTTCACCATCACCCTCCCTCTCTCTGTTCCCCTCACCCCCCTCCTCCCTCTCCCCTCACCTGATAAGAGGTACCAGCTCCCGCCTGCCTAATCTGACAGCGCTAACAATGGGAAGTCGATTCGTAAGATTGAGGAGAGAGTTTTACGGAGATTTTTGAAAAGAACTCAAAGTCATCGACGTCCGATTTTTGGCGATAAGAGACAAATAAATGGAGGGAGGAAGGCATGACTTGGCATACGAACACTCATTGTCACCGCCGACACGAGGAAAACCTTCACGTCCCCATCTCGCTTCTTGCAAGTGCCTACACCTTCAACTTTATCTCAACGGGTTCTAGGGTGGGGGGGAGTTTAGGTTTTTCTTTTGATTTTTTTTGGAGGATATGAAACTATTTTCTTTTTTTCGGGGGGAACTTTTTTTATGTATTTTTGTTAATTATTTAGTTTTTTTTTTCTCTTGCGTTGATGGAATTTATTGTTTGTTTTTTTTTGTTTTTTTTTATGGTAAGAAATATTTTATTGTTTTTTTTTCGAAATCTTATATATATTTTTGGGATTTTTTTTTATGGTCACTTTTTTATTTTATTTTTTATTTTGTTATGAAGGGGAATGGGGGAGAGAGGATGAGGGGGGGAAGAGGGGGAGAAAGGAAAAAGAAGGAGGGAAGGGGGAAGGGAGAGAGGAAGAAGGGGAAAGTGGGAGGAAGGAAGGGGAAAGGGAAGGGAAGAAGGAAAGAAGGATGGAGGGAAGAAAGGAGGAGGGGAAGAGGGAGGGAGGAAGGGGCAGAGAAATAATAATCAGCTGTTATTTAAAAAAGTAAAAAAATTGAATTAAAACAAAAATTATTTGTTAAAAAAATATATAATTTCTCAGTGTTAAATCTCCTTCAATAATTAAATTAACATATCAAATAACGAAGCCAATTATATAAGAAATCTAAATTAATTATAAGTATTTTTTATAATTATTTGCTCCGGTTTTTTTTTCAAGGAACATAAAGAAATAAATTAAATAAAAGGAAATAAATTAAATCCATAGAAAAAATTAATTTGCGTCAGGTGAGTCAAGACGTAATTATATGTCCGGGAGATATATATATAATACTATACGAATATACTCAAATTATATATTCAATTATAGGAAGAGGTTATAAAATGAATCAAGACGGTTATAATAGGTTACTTAGCGTCATATATCGCCCGGAGATTTTTCAACAGGTATAATATGTAAGAGTGAAAGGTATATAATATTAATTTAATCGTTAAAATCGTCATAAATACTGACCTGAATGATGAGTGTATCAATATATTTCATCAAGGTAAGGTATCTCTTCAAAGAATGTATTGAATCATAAATTATACACCAAAATACAAAAAATAAATAAAAAATTAAAAAAAATATTCTTTAAAAAATCGTCATGAAATCTTACTCCGCCGGCTGCTACTCCTTCAGGCAGGTCTTGTCATAACTCTATTTTATGGCACCTAATTGAGGACTAACTTGTATCAATCTATAGACGACTTCCACAGCCGCCTTTTTATAACATTACTTTGACTGCTAATTCCCAATGACCAGTGAAGGTGATGCATAATTTACTCCCAACCCGGAGCGACACGCGAGCCACCCCTTGGTCCTGAGTCTTAAAGATTCGTTCCTTGAAATATTTATCTTTGAGGATAAAAACACGTAGATACCTTCGCTATAATCTCTCGGTAGAACCTTAAGGATCTCGTAATAATGTTGTGATTTTTGTCGTAAGTTAATTTAGCTATTTAGGTGAGTCTTCGCGGCACCCCATTTAAGAGAGAAATTTGAACTTGGGAATATCTGAGAACTGGTCTTACTTCCGGGCAGACGAGGGGCATTGGTTGGGAGGTGAGGGGAGGGGGGGGGGTATTCACGTTGAGCCAATACTAAGTACAGTGTCGATAGTGAGGTAATGCCATTATAGAGAGGTGGTGCCATTATGGAGAGGTAGTGCCATTATAGTGAGAGTGCCATTATAGAGGTGGTGCCATTATAGAGAGGGTGCCATTGTAGTGATGTAGTGCCATTATAGAGGTAGTGCCATTATAGAGAGTAGAGTGCCATTATAGAGGTAGTGCCGTTATAGAGGTGGTGCCATTATAGAGAGAGTGCCATTGTAGTGAGGGAGTGCCATTATAGAGGTAGTGCCATTATAGAGAGGGAGTGCCACTATAGATAGGTGGGACCATTATAGAGAGGTGGTGGTGCCATTATAGTGAGGGAGTGCCATTATAGAGGTAGTGCCATTATAGAGAGGGAGTGCCATTATAGATAGGTGGGACCATTATAGAGAGGTGGTGGTGCCATTATAGTGAGGGAGTGCCATTGTAGTTGCCAGGAGTGCCGCCATTGCTATATGTCCCAGCTGGCACTAGACCCGCCCTCCTATAATAATACTTCTTTAAGCTCTCAATAGAATCGTTCTCCTGAGATATGATAAGAACCGTTCCTTATATAATGCTCCTGTCATAATACTCTTTTGTTGCTTTATAACCTTCACTATTTACCTGCTCCGATAATAGTAACTTTTGTAAAGGTAACTCTCGATAGAATAGGTCTCCCAAGTTGTAATAATAATAATAATAATAATAATAATAATAATAATAATCAACCAATCAAAGTACCGTCTTCTTATCTGAGGGTTGGCGACCACAGTCCTCCACTCTAAACGTTCTTTGGCTGTTTTTACTAATCCTCTAAGGTTTTGTATCTCTCTGGGGACACAGTTTATAATTTCATTCATCCATCCAAGTCTCTACCTTCCCCTGACCCTCCTACCCTCAATTTTATCCATTAATTTTTATGTTATTATTCCCTCATCCCTAATTATATGACCAAAGTATCTGTTTTAAGTTTCTGCTAATCTTAGTACTTCTTTATTTGTTTTCCTGTCAATGTAACGTATTCTTAACACTCACCTATAACACCACATGTCAAAGGCCTCCAACCTCTTTCTGGTGTCTGCTGAGTGTCCACGCCTCTGACCCATACATCAGTCCTCGCCATATAAAACCTTTCAGCAGATATCTTCTTAATTTGAAGTTAATGTCCCTTTCTTATTAGGTCTTTTAGATTATTAAATGCTATTTTTGCTGAACCTATTTTTTATTTAATTTCTTCCATACATCTACCATCACAGCTAATGTTACTTCTCAAATACAAAATTGTTCCCCTTATTTAACTAATTCCCTATTGCCTACGATAATTTTTATTTTACAATTTATTTTCAATTTCCAGACAATCATAACTTAAGTATTAACTCTTAACCCATATTCTTCACCTTTTTCCACTAATCTATTAACCAGTTTTATTTGTAATGCTTCTTCACTGTCCGTAATAAGAACAGTATCATCAGCACAGCGTTTATTTGATACTAGCAAAATTATCCGGCTTCACTTGGGTTAGGAATATGCTGTATATAACCTTGACTGCCACAGCTTGCCCTCCCTGGGACCCATGTACTGTGTGTGTGTGAGTAAAGTGTCAGGTCTCTAACTGCTTCTGTTTTGGATCTACGGCCGGAACAGACAGACAGACAGACAGACAGACAGACAGACAGACAGACAGACAGACACGTCCTCTTAGAATTATTGTAGATTAATTTATCATTAAATTTTATTCCTTCGTTGTTGTTTAGAGCTTCTCTTCCCTCCCCCCTCCCTGAATCCCTGCCTCCCTGTCATTAATTCACTCTCCCTGACTCCCCTCTCCCCTGACTACCCTCCCCTCTGACTACCCTCCCCCCCGACTACCCTCCCTTGACTACCTCCTGACTACTCCTCCCTTGACTACCCTCCCCTGCACCACCTCCCTGACTACCCTCCTGACTACTCCTCCCCCTGACTACTCCCTCCCCTGACTTCCTCCCCTGACTTCCCTCCTGACTTCCCTTCCCCCGACTACCCTTCCCTGACTACCCTCCCCCTGACTCCCTCCCCTGACTACCCTCCCCCAGACCACCCTCCCAGACTCACCTCCCTGACCTCCCCCCAGACTACTCCTCCCCCTGACTCCCTCTCCCTGACTACACCTCCCCTGACTACCCTCCCCCTGACTACCCTCCCCCTGACCCCCGAATCCTCTATAAGATCTGCTGTTAACTTAAAACCTAGGATGTATTTTCATTGTGTCTGTAAAAAAGTCATTGAACATAGTCACACCTCTAAGCTGCCCGAATGAGGTTAGGTTAGGTTAGGTTGGTAACGTTATATTTTTTTCACTGATCATCTCATATATTATCATCAACAACGGAGTACCGATATCAATACTAAAGCCCTTTGTTCTTTGTTACTGAGACTTGTGACCAAAATATTCCCTCACAGCTATAAAAAATAAATAAAAATAGTCATACTTTTTTGTTAACGCCCGATAGAAATATTCTTCCCGGCAATAGGATCAATAAGAGTCTTTTACAAACTCCTTGATGGAATGGTTCTTCACGTCACTGAGTTTTATTGATACGAGTTTCTGAACAGCGAGTACCTACCTCACTTGGCCACCGTCGGCTCGTGACACGGTGGCAGGCGGGCGGAGGCGGCGGCAGGAGGCGTGAACTATGACCCGTGACGCTGATGATGGAGTTCCGCCCCTCTCATGGGTTATGGAACACTGCGATAATTAAGAAGGCGAGGAGAGTGTCGATACAGTTATTCACTAAGGGATGGAGAGGGAGGTGGGAGGGGTGGGGGGGATGGAGAGGGGGGGAGGGAGGGTTGGATGGACGGGGAGAGAGGGGGAAAAGGAGGTCTGTCAATATAACCAGATGGAGTAAAAGAGAAGAAGGAAGGAAGGAAGGAAGGAGTTCTTCCGTCTGTCCGTCCTCTTTCTTCAGGTGTCGGGTGGATGTGTTTGTCGATTCCAAGAGCTGTTATTTCACCTCCCACCCCCTCCCATTCCTTCCACTCCCTTTTCCTCCTCTTCCCTCTCCTCCGCCCGTACTCCTTCCTCCCACTCCTCTAAGCCTCCCCTTCCCTTTCTCCTTCTTTTCATTCCTTTCCCTTCACACCCTTTCCCTCCTTTGTCCCCTTTTCTGCCTTGCCTTCCATTTCTCCACCATCCACCGCTCTTCCCCTGTCCTATCCCTTTTCTTTCCTCTCCTCTTCTCCTTCACTTATCCTAGTATTCTCCTCCTCCTCCCCTTTCACCTCCAGCCTCGATCCATAGTGTATATTTGTGATGATAAATTTGCAGTTTTTCTTATTGTTCGAGATTGGAGTGAGGGGTGAGGAGGGAGGAGTGAGGAAGGGAAGAATTGAGGAGGAGTGGGTGAGGAGTGAGTGAGTGAGTTCAGAGGACCTCAGTTCAAATTTATAGTTGACATCATTACTAACAGTCCCATCTCCTCCTGCTCCTCCTCCTCCTGCTCCTCCTCCTGCTCCTCCCTCCTCCTCCTCCTCCTCCTGCTCCTCCTCCTGCTCCTCCTCCTCCTCCTCCTCCTCCTCCTCCTGCTCCTCCTGCCCTCCTCCTGCTCCCTCCTGCTCCTCCTCCTCCTCCTGCTCCTCCTCCTCCTGCTCCTCCTCCTGCTCCTCCTCCCTCCTCCTCCTCCTCCTCCTCCTCCTCCTCCTGCTCCTCCTGCTCCTCCTCCAGGTACAACACTCTGAACAAACTCCTAACTCAACCTAATAATGCACTATGAAGAATAATTATTAGGTCACCCAGGGAACGAATTGTTTAAACTCGTGTATCATTAACAGACATCGACTCTTAATTCTTTCTTCACATTATTATCTTTCTTCACGTTATTCTTCTCTCTTCTTCTTCACGTTATTCTCTCTTCTTTCTTCACATGTTTGGCAGTGTCTTAACAAGTTCCTGAATATGTAAACAAAATGGTCTGATTTGTGTGTTTATGCACCTTGATGAACTGATGGATGGATGGATGGATGGATGGATGAACTGATGGATGGATGGATGGATGGATGGATGGATGGATGGATGGATGGATGAACTGATGGATGGATGGATGGATGGATGGATGGATGAACTGATGGATGGATGGATGGTTGATGGATGGATGAACTGATGGATGGATGGATGGATGAACTGATGGATGGATGGATGGATGGATGGATGGTTAGCTCGCCGTTGTACTCACTCTGCCTGCCAGTTGTTCCTTGCAGTATCGTCACTAGTCATTGGTAGTCAGAGTCCTCGTGCCTGATAGAGGAGTGAAGTGTCTCAAGGGCCTGTTCTCCCCCCTTTACTCCATCTCCCCCTTACTCCATCTCCCCCACCCATCTCCCCCCTACTCCATCTCCCCCCCACTCCATCTCCCACCCATCTCCCCACCCACACCCATCTCCCCCTTCCCCCCACTCATACCCCTCTCTGCCACCTCAGACCCCTCCTGCCTACCCCTTCCATATCCCCCCCCAGGACTCTTTTTATACTGTTGAAGAAATACGTCGCATTTATATGTCTGTCTGTCTGTCTGTCTGTCTGTCTGTGCACGTATATGTACACATGTATGTTATTTGTACCTCTGTATGTGCACCTGTTTGTATCGTCACTACAATTCACACCTGTCCACAAACATTCCTTCCTCTACTTGTTTATGACGCTGTTTAGACTTTCACAAACAACCCGATTTTGTTACTTCACATACGTTAAGTTGACGTAGATGTATGTAATAGTTGTATATAAGATGGAGTTTTGATGTATGTGTGCCGGGTGACGTGAGAAATATGCCCTCATACATACATACATACATACATACATACATACATACATACATACATACATTACATTACATACGTACATACAGTAGCTCACATAACTCAGCCCCGGATATGTTTTGAAAGGGGAAAAAAATCACCGAGTTAATGCGAGAAAAATCACAAGATCCTTTAAACCACTTTAAATCACCAATAAAAATAACTTTAAACCACCAAACATAAAAATGCAATTCAGGACAAAAGAAAAATCACACTAAAGTCTCAATCACCAACCAACTTCGATTGACCGGGATTGCAAGTTGACTCAATATTCACTCCCACTTGTTATTGCATTCCTGTTGCAAGTTGAAAGCATCAATTTATAGAGCACCCAAAAAAACCTGTTACATACATACATACATACATACATACATACATACATACATACATACATACATACATACACACACATATTTGTTACGAGCATTACAGCCCTAACAGCCTTGTAACGATTGTGGTAATGCTGGTGGTTACAGTTTGTGAAGTACAGTGTAGTGCAAAAGTATTGAAGGAAAAAACATAAAAAGTTGTTTGTTATTTTTGCTTCTCAATTTGTCAGACTTTTTTTTACTTTATATTGTAATTGATTTTTTATTGATTTTTATTATTATTATTTTTTTTTTATCGTTGGATTTTATGATTAATGGAGGGATGGGGTTAGATGGTGTCTGTCTGTCTGTCTTTATTTGTCTATGTACGTCCGTCTGTCTTTTTGTGGGCCTTTCATCCGTCAGTCTGTGGGTCCGTCCATCCATCTACACATTCACCCACCCACTCACCCACTTACGCAACCTCTCTCCCACACCCACTCGACCCCCCAAATTGAACCTTCCACAGGAAATCTCACACTGATATGCAAATTAGGGGTTGGCTGGAATTAGCTCACTCCTTTCCCCCCCCCCTCCCCACGCTTGATAATTGATGCCATTGATGTCCAGACGATAAATTGATTACCTCCCCCTTGTCGCTCCCCAGTCCGGCAATTAGGACACGAGGGGTGTTATCTCTCTCTCTCTCTCTCTCTCTCTCTCTCTCTCTCTCTCTCTCTCTCTCTCTTTAAGTTACACGAATAAAATTAAAGACAAAATAACATAATTATCTTTTATCTCTTTACAGGTAAGGAACCTTAATCACTTCATGGACAGGTAAAGTAACTCTTCCGTAACCTCTAAAGTTTCTCTAAATGATCTAATTAACACCTGGAGGCGGAGGTCAAGATGTATACACACAGGTGATGTTGGTGCAGTTGACCTGACCTGACCTGACTTGTCTTTCTCTTTACTGGGTCGGAGAGGGAGAGAGAGAAAATTAAAAAGAATTAGAGAATGAGAAAATGAAAGAATGAGAGAGAGAGAGAGAGAGAGAGAGAGAGAGAGAGAGAGAGAGTTTAAGGTAGTGTGAGAGTAGGAAAAAAGAGAAAAGACAGACAGACAGACAGACAGATAGACAGACAGACAGACAGACAGACAGACAGACAGACACAGAACTAGAGAAGTATTTGCAGACGTCATTATCGTGTTGACAGGTTTCAGCTGACCTGTCAAAACATTTGGACGCTTCGTGTCAGCTGAGACAACCTCCAGGTCTCGACCAGTGTTTGTTGTCCCTCACTAAAGTCAGGAGAGTCAACACCTCGACCCAAGGTGTGTGTGTGCACGCGCTCGCGGGCGTTACACGTAAAATTAAACTACCAAGAATCTTGCATATTCACTTCATACAAATTTCTATTAAAAAAACTCCAACTTACATCTTTTAAACGCACGAACATTAAATAAAACAATAAATAAAGAGAAAATAAATAAACCGGTGATGGCAACATTGTTTATGATAGACCAGTTGCCGGTTAGTAAATATGGGAAAATATAAAGCCAGGTTTTCATTTCCAATCGATTGCGAATTCCAGTGAGAGAGACGACAGGTGGCTCTCCCTAGACGGGTCAAATAATAAACTAAGGTAGAATTTACGGCCTGAAGCACCGAGTTTGTTATCATTAAGACAGTTTGGTGGACCGAGATTACCACCTTGAGGAACGACACGCAACCCCGCCACTCTTGTTGGTAACTGGCGATTCTGACCAATTGCATGAGTCGCCGTAACTAGCAATTCGTGGTCCCTTACCCCCTACCCTGCACCCCAAACAAGCGGGTGCCAGTCGTTATCTGAGGTCATCGTCTCGGTAGTTTGAGATTCCGTAATAACTGGAGGTGATAAAGTCATACCAGGTCGGTGATAAGTGAGGGTGTGTGAGGTGTGATGGAGGAGGAGGGAGGGAGAGAGGGGGGAGGGAAGGAGGGGAAAAGCTTAAGTCAGAGAGATAGAATGAGGGAGGGAGGGAGGGAGGAGGGGAAAGCTTAAGTCAGAGAGATAGAATGGAGGAGAAGAGCTTATGATAAAGAGATAGAATGAGGGGGGAAGGGGGGTTTATACCAGAGAGAGAGAGAGAGAGAGATAGAAGGCAGAAGGAAGGATTAGTAGGAGGACGGAAGGAAGGGATAAATAGGAATCGGAAGGAAGGGAGAAAAAGTTGAGGGGAGAAGGATGGGAAGGAGAAAGAGAATAAGGGGTAGAGGAAGGGTTGATTGAAAGGGGAAACGATGAAACACAGTAAAAAGAAAAATAAGGAGATTACGAAGGGGGTAAAACATGAATGGAAAGACATACAAAGGGATAATGAAAGAGATAGACAGACTAAAACAGAGAGAGACAAAAGGTGTAAAACGGATGTAGGTGTTAAAGAAACCGAGAGATAAAGGGCCAGAGAGAGAGAGAGAGAGACAGACAGACAGACATAGAATAAATGAAAACCTCAAGAGGCGAATATAGAGAAAGAGACACAGGGGAAAGGAGAGATAAGTGGACTGAAAGTAGAACGGAGAGTGAGAGAGAGGGGAAGAAAATGAAAAGTAAAGAAGGAATAGACCAAAGATGATGGTGAATGAGGGAGAAAGAGAAAGAAGGGCAATGGAATGTAAGGAGGGAGATGGAGAGAGATAGACAGGTAAGAAGAAAAAGGTAACATGTGGAGTAGGTGAGGTGAGGTGAGGTATAATCTTGCACGGTTCCCTCTGTTCATGACACTACTCCTCCTCCTCTTCTTCCTCTTCCATCTCCTATTCCTCCTCCTCTTCCTGCTCCTCCTCTTCTTCCTCTTATTCCTCTTCTTCCTCTTCCATCTCCTCTTCCTGCTCCTCCTCCTCTTCCTCTTCCATCTCCTCCTCCTCCGTGTTACAGCACCAAATGAAGAGTTAGGGGCTTCAGTGCCTCGGATTATCGACTTAATAATGATGATCCTCAGCCAACTCATGACACATGGTGGTGAGGAGGAGGGGGAGGGGAAGGAGAAGAGGGGAGGAGGGGGAGAAGGAGAAGAGAGAACCGTCCCATTTCCTCCCCTTTCCCTCCCCACTCACATTTCCCTCCTTTCCCCTTTCCCTACCTCTCATCTTTCCCTCTCTCCCTTCTTTCCCTCCTTCACCTATACCCTCCCTATCCCCCCCTCTTCCTCTCCTCCCTCCCCCAGGTAGCCTCTGCCCATCACCTTACAAGCGTTAATTAAACTAAACATCAGAATTCAAACACAACTCAAACACTAAAATAATGAACATATTAGAGTGATTTACCTGTACTACACTACCTGTTCATCGCCTAATTGGTCCCTGTAGAAACTCCCATTCTTAAGATGACTATTTTAATGAGGTGAGATTGTAAGAACATATCTAACTAGTTCAATTAATCTACGACGTAAACTATTAAACTGTGAAAAGGTCTTAATATCACACCTGAGAAACTACCTTAACGAGAGGTGTCCAAGTGTTCCTGATTTACTAAGTTCTTGTATGTTAATTATCTCCCATAGGTGTTGTGTAGTGAACGTATTGGCAAGAGTTTTCAATATAATTTTACTTCCATATTGAATGTTATTATTTATTTTTTTTAATACAAGTGAAGTCATCTGGTTAAATGAGCTCTGGGATCTCTATGAGTTAAGAAGTAGAAAATTCCGACTTAAGAACGAACCCTTGGTCCCGAGTCACAAGGGTTCGTTCGTAAGTCGAGATTTGGGGGCATTAACCGTGTCTTCTAACTCAAATTCATAGAAAATCTCGACTTACGAACGAATCATTGTAACTCGAGACATTAACCAAACTCGACTTACGAACGAACCCTTGTAACTCGGGGGGGGGGCATTACTCTAACCTAACCCAGTGTATAATTCGTCTTCAATCTCGCATTATGGAGCAGGTTGGGTGGCAGAGAATACGTAATCAGCAGCAGTGAGCCATAAAACAATAAGGGGAGAACCACCACCACCACCACCACCACCTGTTCCGATATTAATCACCTACTCAGATTTCGATTACTAATCCGTTCGGGAAAACGTATTATCGTCCAGCTGGTGAGTTATGGCGCGCACTGCTGTTGCCAACGTTTGTTTTTGTTTGGGGGTTATTTTTGTTGTCACCCAGCTGTGTCTATTTTAAAGGCGGTCGTACGTCTAGCCAGGATGGAGATTATGTCTGTAGCCTCGTTCGCTGTTGGTGTGATGGCTGGTTTATGGAGATGAACGGCGGCGCTCGGTAGGCGAATACTGTGTGTGTGTGTGTGTGTGTGTGTGTGTGTAGTTTTGTTTCAGGTCACACAGTTGGAGGTCATTGGAGGGGAGGTCAGGTCATTTGGTTTAAGGTGTGGCTGACTGCTTGTGCGTTGGTGTCCGCCTGTCAGTTTGTGTATTAGTGTGAATAGGTGTGTATATGTGGATGATGATATTGACAGGTATAAGTTGTATTTAGCTATAGGTGTATATAGTCGTTTTGTGTATGTTTGAACCTCTGCTAAACACTATAAACCTTGACTACAACACTCTTTCACATGATGATTACACACCCTAGGGTTGACCTAACCTAACCTAACCTAACCACCAAATCATGTTAGCTGGTAAAGACAAGACCAAAAATCTCACCTCTTAATTCTTATAGCACTTTATAATGTAATCTTAAGCGCTACATCCACCACCATCTTTGACCCGGAGCAGAAGTGAATCAACCTGACACGTTCTAAGATCTAAAGCTGGAGTAAAAAGCTTTATTGAAGAACTTTTGATAAATCATCTTTTCTGCCGTGAGTTATATGAGCGAGTCAGATGAATGGTTTCTCAGAGTTCATTTCAGAAGGAAGGTTTTAGGAGTGAACTTAAGGTTGGATGAGAATTTGGAGCCCAGGAAAGTTTTTTTTTATTCTTGTTGTTTATCCTGTTATGTTGATGGTGTTACAGTGTAGTGTAGTGTAGTGTAGTGTAGTGTAGCGACGTGTAGTGTTGGTTATTGATGGTAACCGCTGGTGATGCTTGGGGGACAGTTTCTTAAGCTATGATGGACCTGAAGAAGAAGAACTGTGTCTACATAATTTACCTCTGTGAATGTACCAGTATATTTATTTAGGTTTTGGATCAAATAAACCTCAGTTATGATCAAAACCAAGATAATAAAGGGCCCATCACGACTGGACCCCCCATCAGTCCAACCATCCATCTTAACATTAACTGCAACTAACCGATAATGAAGAAAGAACACCGTCATTATTTGCTGTATATAACAAAACACACACTAGACCGGGAATGATCTGTGAGCAAACTTGCGGACGTGAGATAGCCGTCAGTCAGTCAGAGATAACAGGGTGGTTATGGCCTTATAAATCAAGGAATAAGATGACAATATTGGCCACCTCGAACGATAAATGGCGAGGGAAAGAAGAAAAAATGGCGGGCGCGGGGGTGGTGGAGCGAGCATCCGTTAAGTCAATAGTCGCTCATTTGATCATTGGGTAAACATGGACGCTCCTGGAACTGTCGCCTTCTGGGGGTAAATATATGATTTTTGGTCATAAAATACAAATTCAATCGTTAAATTTACTTGATATAATAGGTTTTTTTTTCTTAAATGTATTATAGATATATATTAGAGGGAATATGTGTGGGAAAAGAGGGTAAAAGATAACTGAGAGTAATACACCATTATGGCAAGACTGCTACTGTTATCTTCGTCACTGGCTTAAGTTTTTCCCCCGTAAAAGCCTCGCGGGTCCAATATTACTGTGTGTCTTGTGGCAGAGCTGCAGGACGGGTGCCTCATAGCCTCCGTTGGTGTTTTGTTGTGGATATAATGTGTCTATCGCATAATGTCTCGTAGTTAGTATACAAAGAGAAGTGGGAACAACAGCACCTCGTCCACCTCGTCTCCTTGTTTACTTAAGTATCGTTCAAGAGGTGACGATTCCAGGCCATGTTTTGACTCGTCTAGTAGGATTTTAAAGTCACACTTATGTATTGTATATGATAAGGCCGCTTGTGAAATTTACCCTTTTACAAAAACGCCAAACAGTTGACCTTTTAAATAATATTAAATGCCAGGCTCCTAACCTAACCTAACCTGACCTGACCTGACCTGACCTGACCTAACATAAACTATAAGGACTTTTAGCAAATAGCCCGGTTTCTGGTGTCTTATAACTTCCATAATGAGTAATATATCCGGGTTGTCTTAAATGACTAAATTAAGACTAGTACATCATGATTTAATTTTGAAAGTAATTGCAGTTTCCGCTAATTTGGGGAAGATAAAATAAATGATAGTATTATATTTGTCAATTAAAGGTAATGAAAGGGACAAATTGATGCATTTAATCCCGTTGTATCCTCTCTCTCTCTCTCTCTATTGTTTCCTCCTCTTTTTCCCCTTCTCCCCCTTTCACTTCTTCCTTCCCCTCTTTTTTCACCCTTCCTTCTATTCTTCCACCCCCACTTCACCCTCTTTCCCCAATTCCTTCTATTCTTCCACCCCCACTTCACCCTCTTTCCCCAATCACCCCCCCCCTCCTCCTTCCCTCCTCTTCCCTCCTCCCCCTCCTCCCCTCTTCCCTCCTGTCTTCTCTCTCTCACCTCCCCTCTCCCTCTCGCCCCTCTCTCACCCTCCCTCTCTCCCTCCCCTCTCACCTCCCCTCTCACCCTCCCCTCTCCCTCCTCTCCCCTCCCCATGGTCTTATCTCACAAGGGTGTCCTGGAAATCTCATAAAAACAATAGCCCTTGGGATGGTTGATCATAAATAACAGTAGTTCTTTATGTCCCCGTTAAGCGTTGACAGCGGGGGATTCGTGTAGTTGATTGAGGTTTAGAAGGTTGATTGTGATTAGTGCATTTAGTGGTTGCGGGATGGTGGTTACTATGGGGATAGTGAATTTTCTGGATGTGGTTGATCGTGGAATATGGTACTGTGGTTCGTTGTTATTCTTAAAGGCGATAGTGTGGTTGATCATAGGGGATGGTGGTTGTCATTAGTGATTGTGGTGATTGTTTATGTATCCTCCTCCCCCCCTCCCTCCCCTCCCTCCCCTCCCCCTCCCTGCCACCCCCATTTCAGGTAACAGTTCCGGAACCTTCCCCTTATTTACGGTTTCCTCTTCCTCTTCCTTCTCTTTCTTCCTCTTCCTCCTCCCTCTCTTCCTCTTCCTCCTTTCTTCTCGATTTCCCCTCTTCCCCTATTCCTTTTCTCTCCCCTTTTCCCTTCTCCCCTCTTCATTCTCCCATCTCCCCTCTTCCTCTCTTCATCTTCACCTAACCACCTTCCCTTCATCCCTCTTTCCTTCCTGCGCTCTTCCTCTTCCTTTATCCATCCTCTCTTCTTCCCTCTTCCCTTCGTTCTTCTCTCTTCCCATCCCCTCCTTCTCTCTACTATGACAATAATTATATACAATATAATCGAGAATTACTCTACAGGGTATAATTGAAGTCTCTCTCTCTCTCTCTCTCTCTCTCTCTCTCTCTCTCTCTCTCAATACAAAAACAGTAATAAATTCTGGAAGTTAGACAGATAGACAGATAGATAGATATATAGACAGATAGACAGATAGACAGATAGACAGATAGATAGATAGATAGATAATTTTTCTCGCTATTCTCATGTTCATCGTACGAGCATTTAAGAATCAGGTTGGAATGGCCTGCTGGACTGACTGAACTGACTGGCCGGATATCGACCTGCCTCTCTCTCTCTCTCTCCTTTTTATAGAGCCGGATAGTTCAGACAACGATCATTCCTCCCCCTGGCTCCCTAGAGTAGAGTCCTTCCCTACTCTCCCCTCCCCCTTCCCCTCTCCCTTCCCCTCTCCCTTCCCCTCAGTGGTAATCTATCTATATTTACCCATCACACTATGCCTGAAGAAGCTCCCCCAATTCTTGTTAAATTTGTCCTAGTTATATATAGGTGGTTGGGTAGTTGGGTAGTTAGTGTGGGTGTAACAGCGTAGAGAGTGGGAGTAATTTGTATGTTTATATCAACGTTACCAATAGAAGCTTTTTTTTTTAAAGCTGTTTGAGTTATGTTTAGCGGTTGGGTGTTGTTATTGTTGCAGTGTTACCAATGGAAGCTATTTTTTTTTTACCACTGTTTGGGCTTTATATAGCTTTTAGTTGGTTACTACAGCTGTATCGATACAAAATGAAAGTACTGTATTTTTTTTTAGCTTTTTGGGTTATATTTAGCTTTATGGTTGGTTATTTATAGCTCCATCGATACCAACAGAAGCTAAGTTTCTCCCTTGTTTTTTTTTAGCTAAAGAGAGCTACTTTTAACTCCACCCATTATCTCTTTACTCCGCTAAATCTTAAACCCCTTAAGTGTTGCACCCCTTAACTTCTTTACCCCTTAATTCCTTCACCCTTTAACTCCTTCACCCTTAACTCCATCCCATACGTCGTTCGTCCCTTAACTCTCTGTACCATTAAATCGTTCTCACCCCTTAAGTACCATATACCCCAATCTTTTTTACCATTAAACCCCCTTAACCCTAAGCAAATTCTCCCATTAACTTTTTTAATACATGCTCCTTTTCCCCTTTACTCATTCACCCCTTAACTGATATTGTCCATTATCTAGTTTCCCTTTACTATTTCATCTTGCTTTCCATTAGATTTATCAGTCCCTTAACCCATTGAAAAGGTTTCCCTTTAACCCCTTAAATAATTTCCCCTTAATTTTCTTACCCTACCCCTTTAATTACATACCCGTTAACCCATTCATTCCATTATTTAAACACCAATTAATCCATAAATCCCTTTACTTCACAACACCCTTATCCACCCCTTAACCTCCGGCCCCATTAACCCATTAACTACACCTTTGCAACCCCCTACGCCCTCATTAGTCCATTAACTACATCTATACAACCCCTACACCACCCATTAACCCATTAACTACACCTCTACAACCCCCTACACCACCCATTAACCCATTAACTACACCTCTACAACCCCCTACGCTCCCATTAACCCATTAACTACACCTCTACAACCCCTACACCACCCATTAACCCACTAACTACACCTCTACAACCCCCTACGCCCCCCATTAACCCATTAGCCACACTGTAGACCTGAATGGGTTATCACAGTGTACTTAATTATTTTAGCCAAGCTCCCTCTCTCTATGGCCGGATGTCCATTGATTTTGCCATTAAGGACCACGAGACGGCCATGAGGTAAATGTGGCCCATGTGAGAGAAGAGTGAGGTATCTACGGTCCATGTGAGAGAAGAGTGAGGTATCTACGGCCCATGTGAGAGAAGAGTGAGGTATCTACGGTCCATGTATGTATGTATGTATCAATTAACTAGCAGCACATCATGCAATCACAAGAACCGACTGACCGACCGAGCTGCATGACCGACCGACCTACCGACCGACCGGCCACCCGATTAACTGATAATGCAACATAGTTACGCCGATTCATACCACCACCGACTGACCAATTCCTAACTATTTACAGGCCAACCGACTTATCTCCCGAACAACTAAACAATTTACCGAATTATCCCTCATATGACCGACTAATCTACCGAACACACTCCCATTTAACCGACCAATCTACCGCATAATCTCCCGACCAATTCACCGAACGAAATACCGAAAGACCGAAAAATCTACGAAATAACTCAAATGACCGAGCAATCTACTGAACAATCTCCCAAACGACCGACCAATTCACCGACAGCCCAACTACCCGACCGACCGACCGAGGGTGTGATTGTTTCCACCGTCAACGCGATACCGTCAATCCGTAATTTCGCGGTAAGAGTGGTGTGATTCCCGTGACGGCCGCTAGATGGCAGTAACCCGAGCATGACGGACGAGGGGCGCTGGCAAGGAGAGGTAAGGGGTGTGGGGGGGGAATGAGGTGAGGAGGGGGCAGAAGAGGTGAGAGAGGAAAGAGGGGAATGTATAAGCTAGTGGGAGGGGTAAGTGTATATGGAAGGGAAAGGAGGGAGACGGGGAAAGAGGTGAAGAGGTAAGAGGAACTAAGAAAAATTGAAAAGAAAGCTAGAGAGAGAGAGAGAGAGAGAGAGAGAATAATGTAAAGGAATACTGAAGAGAGGAAGAAAAGAAAGAGATGAAGAAGGAGAAGAGGTTAAAAGAGGAATTTGGTTAAAGGACGAATAACAAACACAAGAAAAAAGATGAAAGAGGAAGAGAATAGGACGAGAGAGATAATTAGGAATAGGCAGAAGAACAAGAACAAATTAAGGGAGGTCTCAAGGCTGGTGTACACTGAGAGAGAATTTACCTGAGACACTCCAAGATATGACCCAATTTTATCAGTTTCTTGTACCTTAATTACTTACCTTCTCTGTATACCTGTACTAATTATGTCCATAGTATACCTGTATTATCTACTGTATATACATGCTGAACTGTATACCTGCATTATCTGTATACGTGCTGAACTGTCTGTATAGGTTAGGTTAGGTTAGGTTAGGTTTGGTTAGGTTAGGTTATTTTCGTCTATTGCAAAAGTCATTTAACCCCCCCCCCTTCCCTTCCTCCTTCTTCCCTCTTCTCTCGGTACTTATTACTACTGCATCTGCACTGACGGTTGGAGTTTAAATCTATGCATAATGGGTGTGTGATCCCTTAGTCCCGCCGACATAAAGGATCCGTGACGGTCGACGCGATGGTGTTTTGTTTTACAGCTCGCCCGTCTCCTCCGCCCTTATTGACAGCTCTCGATGTCAGTTCAACCAGGGCCGTCAATACTCTCATGTTTGTGGCTTTTCTGTCGTGTTTTAAAGAGTTGTTTGGGGAGTTGAGGTCTACCGAAGATGATTTTATGTACACTTAAAAAGGGGAGAAAATACCTTGAACTCTTTTAAAGGAATATGTATTGGATAATCTAGATATGTGATGTTGTTGTGTTATTCTTGCGGACCGGCAAAACACGTCGTTGGCAACGGCTGGTTATTATGCAGACTGACTGGCGACACAGCGGAGGGTCGCGGGGCAGTGTGCGTAAGTCAGGCCAGACGGACTCCTGAAAACGACCGTATGTTAATTTTACACCATTGATGAAATACCAGACGACATCTAAATGGTTAAGACACGTAAATAGCGTCTACAATGGCGTCAAAACTGCGGCGTGACTTCACAAGATACGTTGTTTTATCTCCAACATCAAGAGGAAAAATAGCGTATGGATCATTAAAAAAACTCTGACTATAAGACCCGGTGAAACTACTTGATGCTGGGGGTTTAAACTTGGACAATAGGTAGAAGGCAGGTCGTGGAGGGCCGTGGGAGCACCTCGAGGCACAGGGACGCCAAACCACTCCTCTTCAACACGACTTCTACAGGAGATGATGGTTGAGGGGAGGGGTGGTGTTGAGAAGGGTAAAAAGAGGGGGTTGAGGAGGTGATGCGATCAGTCGAGAGGTTGTAAATGAGAATGATGAAAAGGAGTCGTTGGTTCCTCACTGGCGACGAGGTAGATGAAGGGTATGTAGTGGCCTGGCCTCCTCCTCCTCACTCCTCACTCCCAAGAGATCAAGAGGGAGGATAGAAGACGTATGATTGTTCTTGATTATAGGTAACTAAATGGGGGTTTCCTCTGGTGATAATAATAACATAAACAGAAAGATACAGGTAAAGATACAGGTACAGATACAGGTACAGGAGGAATTCGGTTGTAGTATTTGGAAGGACTTTGATCCCAGCCGTTGAAGGAAGTGAAAGTCGAGGGGAAGGACGAGTAGTAAGTCTCCTCAGGGATCCCCCCCCCCACCCCCCGTTAAGGAGCTGTTGGTCAGTCCTCGAGATAAGGACGTCCTCGAACGGCCCAAGGATTCACGGGTATCGCTGGTTAGGGGGTGGGAGAGGAGGAAGGAAGGAAGGAAGGAAGGAAGGAAGATCATCATCACGTGTACTAGTTTCGCTTTTTTTTTGTCATGTTGTTTTTCTATGTAAGGTGTGATTGTTTTCTTCTTTATTTTACTTTCTTTCTTCTTTCCTCATTCTTCTTTCTTCTGTATTTATTATTCTTTCTTCTCATTTCTTACTTCTTTCATCATCATCTTCATTTTATTTAATTCTTTCTTCTGTCTTCATCTTCCTCCTTTCTTCTTCTTCTTATTCTTCCTCCTTTCTTCTTCTTCTTATTCTTCCTCCTTTCTTCTTCTTCTTCCTCCTTTCTTCTTCTTTCTTCTTACCTCTCGTTTTCATCGCTGTGTCTACAATAGGGTATTGGTGGTCCCGATCATATAACATCGTCACCAGGGGCTTTCGACATCACCTAATAGTTCCCTCTATCGCCAGACGAAGGGAAGATTGTGAGCGTTTGTGCTGTAGGAGGGACTGGAGATAGTGAGAGACAATGAGAGGCATTGAGAGATAATGAGAGATAGTGAGAGACAATGAGAGACAATGAGAAATAGTGAGAGATAGTGAGAGACAATGAGAGATAATGAGAGATAATGAGAGATAATGAGAGAGATAAAGTGTCGTAATGAGATATTATTGAGAATTATATGAATATTAAACCACACCATCTCTGTTTCACACCACACCATCTCTGTTCCACACCACACCACCCCCCTGCCCCTACCACACTACCACCCTCTTCCCCCCCATCACACCACCACCCCTTTTCCCCCACACCTCCCCCCCCCTCCCAAATACCCACATTGAGTACCACATTCCAATACCAGTAATAATAACATTGAAACCTGTAAAATAAATCAAAGATACTGAGTTACGATTTGTGGTGTTGACATAGAGGCTGTGATCAAAACCAACACCAATTGATTAAAAGACTTTCTTACGCGTTTTCTGGTATATATATTTTTTTCTTCTTCATTTCTTTGGTTATTCTATTGAGATTGTTGATACGACTACAAAAGCACTAGCTATAAAAAGTGATTGTCCACCGTAGCATAGATGTGATAACCTCAGAGTCAATGATTGTGTTTGCTTTGGGTGTTTTTTTTTTTGTGGGGGACTGAAAATGATTTGTACTGCACCTCGTCTGTACTTTTACTATCACTTTTTATCATTGCTATCATTCCTATACTACTACTACTACTACTACTACTACTACTACTACCCACTATATATTCCACTAGTATCATCCTCCACCCCGCTACCATCACACACACACACACACACACTTTTCCCTCTTCTGTTATTATTTAGTATATTCTAGTATTTATCACATTTTTCACTTCCTGGTCACTGTATCGATTCTTTCAATTCTTTCATCTGTAATAGCATCAGATGTCAGTGTGTATTGTTTTTTCATCTTCCTTCAGAGACTTCATTCATTATTCACGATTTCAATGAATGAACAGGAAGGAACAAGATAGGTTAATGAGTAGAGGTGAAGGGGGGAAGGAGGAGAAGGAGGTGAAGGAAGGAGGTGAAGGAAGGAGGGGAGAGGAAGAGGAGGTGGAGGGGAAGAGAGAGGGAAGGGAGGGAGGGGGTGAAGGAAGGAGGTGGGAGGTGAAGGAGGGAGGGGGAAGAGAGAGGGGGGAGGTAAAGGGAGAGAGAGGAGGAGTGAGAGGGAAGGAGGTGGGAAGGAGGGGGTGAAGGAAGGAGGGTGGAGGGGGAGAGGAAGAGAGGGAGGGAGGTAAAGGGGGAAGAGAGAGGGAGGGGGGTGAAGGAAGGAGGGTGGGATGTAGAGGGAGGAGGGAAGGAGGTGGAGGGGGGAAGACAGAGGGAGGGAGGGGAGGGGGAGAGGGAGGGAGGTGAAGGAAGGAGGTGGGATGTAGAGGGAGGGAGGGAAGGAGGTGGAGGAGGGGAGGGGGAAGGGAGGGGAGAGGGTGAGGAAGGAGGTGGGATGTAGAGGGAGGAGGGAAGGAGGTGGGGAAGACAGAGGAGGGAGGGTGGAGGGGGAAGGAAGGTGTGACGGCCGCTGGAACTATGCCATTAATGATTGGCTGAGAAAAACTAACAGCCATGAGACGTTGAGGTCTTGACACTACCATTGACACCTCCCCTTCCCTACTCCTCACCCCCTCACCCTCACCCCCCAGCACCCTCCTCCCCACAGCCTCACCTCCCAGCCCTCACTCCTCCCTCACTCCCCCAGCACCTCCACCCTCCCAGCACCTCCCCTCACCCTCCCAACCCTCCTCCCAGCACTCCTCCCCCAGCACCCTCCCCAGCACCCCCCCTATTATATACCACTTTCCTGAGTCACAATAGCAGGAAAATTAAGCTTCAAAATAGACAGATATGTAAGTGTTTGTCTACATGAAGATTAACCACCTTATTACTACCGGTTAGGTTAGGCTTAGGTTAGATTAGATTAGATTAGATTAGAGGTTAGGTTAGGGTAGCTAGGTTTGGTTAGGGTTAGGTTAGGTTAGGTTAGGTTAGGTTAGGCTAGGTTAGGTTAGGCTAGGTTAGGTTAGGTTAGGTTAGTCATGAGTCAGAATGTCAATATATTTTTTTTCCAGGGCTGTGACTGTAATCTACCAAGTCATATATAAAAAAAACTATTTCTCGTTTTTTCTATTTTATTCGTGTATGATCCTTTGTAGGGGGGGGGAGGGGAGGCCGGGGTGTTAAAGGACCAGTGGTTATATCTGTTTTGTTGTAGGTGATAGTGTGGTGTTCGTCCTCATCTTCCTCTTCCTACTCTTCCTCTTCCTACTCCTCTTCTTCTTTCTTTTCCTCATCCTTCTGCTCTTCCTCTTAGTTTTCATCTTATTACTTCTCCACTTTCTCTTCGTTCTCCTACTCATGTTTTTCTTTCTCTTCCTCCTCCTCTTCATCCTACAGCCAGACAGTACAAAGACTTCAATAAACATATTACACACACACACACACACACACACACACACACACACACACACACACACACACACACACACACACACACACACACACACACACACACACACACACACACACACACACACACATGTCTGTATACGCCTCGAGACGCAACTGTTGAAGATACCTGAAGGTGGTAGTGGTCAGGAGGTGGGGGGTGTTGTACTGGGGTCGTCGTCAGGGGTAGGGGGTGTACTGGGGCCTGTCAGGGGGGGCCATAATAGTAGTGTGATCGCCCCCTGTTTCCCTGCCCCCTAGTGTGAGGACCTTGAGGCGCCGCCACTCCCATAATGCACCTCATACCCGGCAGGCTGGAGTCTCAGCTTCCCACAACGACTATCCTCCCTTATTCTCTATTTCCTCCTTTTTTTCCCCCACTTCCTTCGTTCGTTTCCCATATGCATCGTAGAGAGAGAATAATCCCATAATCTCTGGATTTAGTGTTGTAGCTTACTTTAAGAGAGAGACTTGAGAGATAAAAAGAGACGCTTTAACCCGGCGACCACATGACCCCCCCCCCTCCACCCCTTACCCTCCCGGTCGATTTTCCCGCCAAAAGTGTCAACGAGACAAAGGACGATCGACCTGGGCGTCCGGCGTGGGTCAGACACTCCATTAAAGGCCCATTCTCGGGTAATTAATGTATTTGGGGCCTGGAATCACCGCTGCGAGACCATTTAATTGACTGGCTGGATTTGGGAGGAGAAAGAGAGAGAGAGAGAGACTGAGGGAGAGATAGAGAGAGACAGACAGACAGAGGAAGGAGGCTGCGGCTACCTCTTCCAGTCACCCAACTCGATCCAGTAACATTGTTGACGCTTGTGACGGCGCGTGCTCCCACACCCATAAGAGGAGACACAAACTCATCTAAAAACCATCCCATTTCCACTAAATTTCTACAATTATCGCCACCTCCATCTTTCTCAGGAGATGATTAAAAAAAAAATTATATATATTCACCAATTACAACTCAGTATTGTCGTATTTTCCTTCTCATTGGATGTAGTTATTGGTGTGTCTTAAGTCCCAGATACACACGAGCTATAGGTCAATACTGCCACAGAAAACGGGAATTATACTGGATCTGGGGGGACTAGTAGGGGTGGGGAAGGAAAGGAAGGGAAGGGGAGGGAGGGTGGGGTGGAGGGGGCTGAAGGAAGGGAGAAGGAGGTGTGGTGGGAGGGGGGGGCAATACCTGAAGAGAAGAAAACGTTGGCTCAAAGACAAGCTTTCACCGAGCTCTTGTTACTGTCGTTTGAGTTACAGTCTTCTGGTCCATACTATTTAAGGTCCTCAGTTTAAGGGACTGTTAAGGGTCTCTATTTTAAGGGTGTTTTTTTAAGGGACTTCCTATAAGAACTCTATTCAGGTTAGTTTAGGTTAGGTTAGGTGAGAGAGAGAGAGAGAGGCTGAAGAGAGAAAAAGAGATAGGGAAAGAGTGAAAAGGAATCATAGAGAGAGAGTGAAAAAAGAAAGTTAGATAATGTGGAACAGAGACAGACAGACAGAGAGACACAGACAGACAGACAGACAGAAAATCACTGAGACCACAAACATTCAAAACAAAATTAAATGTAAAAAAAGAATTCCGTAAGAATAACAAACCACAAAAGTCTCTTCATATAGAGAGACATAATCCACTTTAATATATCTCATTAATCTCTCATAAATCCCCCGTAAACAACAATTTAATCCCTCCCTCAGCCGTAGGATTAAGGATTACCCAGACCAGACGTGAAGGAGATAGTGAATGTTTGAAATCTACCACGAACAATCCTTTTATCCTGACTTAAACGTGTTTTCTTTAATCTCTCTCTCACATACTCACCTCCATTTATATATCTCCTCCTCCTCTCCCCACACACACACCTCTCCTCCCCTCTCTCTATCCCACCCCTCCCCTCCCCTCTCCTCCCCTCTCTCTATCCCACCCCACCCCTCTCCTCTCCTCCCCTCTCCTCCCCATCCGTTCCTAAACGCCTGGGGTGACACATAAATAACTGTCATCATGGGGGAGGGATGGGGTGGGTGGGGAGGGGGTGAGGGAGGGAGGTAAGGTAGTGTCCTCCCCATAATAGTTTTTCCCCTATTATATGATACTGGATAATGGGGGAAATGGGAGGAGCGTAACATGTATGGGAATGGGAGGGGAGAGAAGGGGGGGTTATGCAATGGATTTTTGATTAAATGGAGATACTAAATGGGTTTTATATAATAGGGGGTTATTTAATGGGTTCTAATATAATAATGGGTATCAAGTGAGTATTATATAATGGGGGAGGAGAGAAATGAGTGTTATAATAATGGGTGTATCGAATGGTTATTTACACAATGGGGCAATAAACGTATTTTTTTTTACACAATGGGGGCGATTATGGGGGTCGATTATGGGGGCGATTATGGGGAAAATAATAGAATATGTCAAATTTTAATGGGAAATAATGAAGAACTATATTGAATTAGTTATACAGGAAAGAGAAGAGAAGAGAAGAGAAGAGGAAAGAGAAGGGGAAAGAGAACAGGTATATCTTACGTGAACTCAGGTGTACCAAATTCAACATGGAGGAGAGTATTTTACATAGGATAGTCTTATAGCATGACGAACTCGAACCTTGAGGCCCTTTATTAGCGGATTCCAAGATGCATGATGTAGTGGTTAGTGGAGACGATAACCTGCGCGTGACCCTGGCATCACCGACCACTCTCACCTACACAGGTAAATGAGGTATGAAAAAGAGGGTACCAAGAATTTCAGTTTATTTAAATTGGGTTATTTGACTGTCTGGTTAAGGTTAGGTTAGGTTGGGTTAGGTTGGGTTAGGTTAGGTTAGGTTAGGTTAGGTTAGGTCGGGTTAGGTGTTATTTAGGGAAATGTATCATCGTTGAAGTATACATACATACATACATATATGCATACATAAATGCATACATAAATACATACATACATACTGTACATACATACATACATACATACAAACATACATACAATGGTTGCTAGTAAATAGATAAATACTCTAGGGATATGGATGGAAAACACACACACACACACACACACACACACAACTCACCAAAATAGTATCAAAACACCTTTAAAACACCACAATAATACTCCTCTAAGCCCATAACATCAACACAAACGCCTCTCAACTCACAGTGCCCACTTCCACATATCAAGAAGCGCTCAACACACTGACCCTTTCGACTCTCACTGACCATCACCACGGCCTCATCTGCAAATTTGGTAAGAAGCTTCTACACCATCCCCGACACCGGCCCCTACTACCACCTGAGATCCCCTGTCCGAGAATTGCTGTTCGACACCACAACCGCATCCAGCCCATACGTGCACGAATTGATCGCTATAAGAACAGCCCAGTCCCAACCATTGTAAAAATTATCAATAACATGTAATAAATCAGTGTATTCACTCCCAGTAAACACTGCTCCCTACACTGTCACTATGTTGAAATGAACTGTAGTTTGAGCTGATCCCCATCTGCTAATATATGTCTTATATGTGTCACTTATGTCACTTGTATATTATTTGTAATTCGTAAACTCCATTCCCCAAATATAAATCAGAGATATTTTCACCCCTTCTACAAGCTCTTTCAATAAACCGTTAATTATTATTATTATTATTATTATTAACCTCAAGAAACACAGTCATTCGATAGACAACTCTTCGCCGCCCCTACTAAATTATTGATACATTTTATAGACACGAAATAACTATCTTCCGTGTCCTAAATCCCCGAAGGCCATTATCTCGGAGGATCATTAGGACATGTGTGTTTATTGTCACATGTTTTGGCATTTTCTTCAGGTTAGTAGAGTAAAGGGTCTCACTACCTGTGAATTTATCGGTGTTTTTTTTTCTCCTTTTGTTTATGTTTTCGGTGTGTGTGTGTGTGTGTGTGTGCACAATGCTTTATGCTAACCTCTCTCATAGAACTCATACACCCTCTCTCTCTCTCTCTCTCATAGGAACCGTCATACACCCCCCCCGTGTGTGTGTGTGAGAGGAGTGAATGGGAGGAAGGGAGAGGGAGGGAGGGAGTGAGAGCGAGGGGAGAGTTCAGCATCACCGGCCAACCGTGGTGAGACAAGATAAACCACTCACCGCCCCACTCTCACACCCCACTCACCTCTCACTCCCAATTCACACTCAAAGGTGTCACTCTCGGCTATCATCCAATGCTCTTTCTTCTGACTCTTATTCCCAGCTCACACTCCTAGCTCTTACTCTCAGCTGACATTTCTATACCTCTCATACCAACGCCGTTCACACTCTTTTCTCTCACACACTCCCCTCTCTCTCACACACTCCCCTCTCTCTCACACTCAAACCTCTCACACTCACCCATCTCAGTGACTCGAAGTAAACGCTCTCAGCTCACACTCCCAGGTCAGAAAACAGCGTTAAAAACGTGCCAATAAGTAACAAAAGGCCTCGTCCTCTCCCCCTCCTACCCTATCCTCTCCCCTCCTCCTCCTCCCCATTTATCTCCCATTTCCCCTCACCTCCTCCCCTATCCCATCCTATCCCTACCCTCCTCCACTACCCCCTTCTTCCTCTACCCCTCCTCCGCTAATCACCTCCTTCACACACCCATCCTCTCCTCCCCTAACCCCCTCCTCCTCTAACCCCCTCCTCCCCTAACCCCCACCTCTACTACCCTCCCCACCTCTCCTCCTAACCCCCACCTCCCCATCTCTCCTAACCCCCACCTCCCCACCCTCCTAACCCCCCACTCCTCACCACCCAACCCCACCTCTCCCTACCTCCCACCTCTCCCAACCCCCGGCCTCCCCACCTCACCCAACCCTTACCACCTCCCTACCTCCCCACCTCCTAACCCCGCCTCCTGACCACCTCCAACCTTAACACCTAACCCCCCACCTCTCTAACCCCCCTCCTAACCCCCCCACCTCCCCACCTCCCTCTCCCCACCTCCCCTACCTCCCGTCACGGACTCCCAACCAACCAGAAATTATAGATTTTGGAACGTGACGACTGAAGTGCGTGGATTTTTATGTAAGGGAGGGGTCTATGTGGTGATGGGCAGGGAATGGGGGTTCTTTGTGGTGATGGTGAAGAGGGTGGGGGTTCTATGTGGGAATGGGGAAGGAATGGGGTGGGGTGGATCTATGCTGGAATGGGGAGGGGATGGGGTGTTTTTTTGAGGCAATTGAGGATTCGTTAAGACTATTAAGAGATCTTTGACGTGATTGGGAGAATTTGCGTGCGTGTGTGCGTGCGTGCGTGGCGACCTGTGGTGTAACGATCAGCACGCTCACCTCTCAAACAAGTAAATCCAGACTCACTATGAAACTATATGGGCAAGTTTCTTTACGCCATGTGCCCCTCTCTACCCAGCAGTAATTGAGGACCCGGATTTTAATCGATTTTTGAATGGTGTTCCAGGGGATAATGGTTAGCCAGTGCAGTTGGCAAGTTGTCCGGTCTTCTCGGACTATTCCTTGACACTGGGTCATACAGCTCGTTAACATAAGGTGTGGTTGTTGTGGTGGCGACAGCTTCTACACCTTAAACAAATTCATGACTGGGTGGTGTGAGGGCCGGCCATCCTCGAACACGTGGAGCAACCATTATTATTATTGTGTGTGTGTGTGTGTGTCTGTCTGTGCCTTTATGTATGAATGTAAGCAGTTTTTCTCTTTCTCTCTCCCTTTCTCCACACACACACACACACACACACACACACACACACACACACACACACACACACACACACAAATATTTCCATCACCAGTAAATGTGAGGCAATCATTCAATCATCATTCACAAGTACACCTCCTATCATGATGGATGGTGATTCATGACCCAGCCCTCCTATACCATACACACACACACACATGGACGTGGCGATATAGGAGGCTGGTTTACACGCTGTGGGAGGGTGACTATAACTCCTATCAGGTATTACTCAGTTGTCTTGGCTATAGGGAGTGGGAATTCTCTGCTCAAAGGTTCATACACTGAGCTATCACGTTTATTGTAATTGGATGTTGATTTTTTTTACATGCTATTATTATTTTTTTTTTTTTTTATTATTATTGCTGTGTTGTTGTTGTTTTTGTTGCTGTTGTTGCTCTTGTTAAATAACCCATTTCTATCTTGCCCCATAAACTATCGACTCATGCAGGTTGTAAACAAACCCCCCAATAGATATCCGAAGAATAAGGCCATTTGGGGGAGACTAAAATATGAATGATTATCTGGGACATAAACCAAGGAAATACGACCTTCACGACTTTCCACACTCTTACTACTCTTACTACCACGACCCTCGTAGTAGTGGGAGGTGTACTGTACATTTGTCATCTTTGGGTCAGTGGAGATGAGAGTGCTGGTGCCAGTGGTTCAGACCAGCCGTCGTGAACTGGATCCATACTATTTGTTGACACTGAATTGGGTTGTTTAAGTTCTGGGAAACAAGGGGATATATTATCGCTAGTTGTCCTTCTTCCCTGATACTATATAAGATAAACAATGAAAAGGTGAGAGACTGAGAGGTTAGGTGAGAGACTGAGAGGTTAGGTGAGAGACTGAGAAGTTAGGTGAGAGACTGAGAGGTTAGGTGAGAGACTGAGAGGTTAGGTGAGAGACTGAGAGGTAAGGTGAGAGACTGAGGGGAGAGATGGGGTTAGTGAGAGACTGGGAGGTAGGGGTGAGAGACTGAGAGGTAAGGTGAGACTGAGAGGTTAGGGTGAGAGACTGAGAGGTTAGGTGAGAGACTGAGAGGTTAGGTGAGAGACTGAGAGGTTAGGGGTGAGAGACTGAGAGGTTAGGTGAGAGACTGAGAGGTTAGGTGGAGAGACTGAGAGGTTAGGTGGAGAGACTGAGAGGTAAGGTGAGAGACTGAGAGGTTAGGTGAGAGACTGAGAGTTAGGTGAGAGACTGAGAGGTTAGGTAGAGACTGAGAGGTAGGGTGAGAGACTGAGAGTTAGGTGAGAGACTGGGGTGGGGGTGGGGGGAGGTGGTGGTGGGTGAGGGGTGGAGGTTAGGTGAGACTGGGAGGTTAGGTGAGATGGAGGTTAGGGAGAGCTGAGAGGTTAGGTGAGAGACTGAGGTTAGGTGAGAGACTGAGAGGGAGGAGAGACTGAGAGGTTAGGTGAGAGACTGAGAGGTTAGTGGAGAGACTGAGAGGTTAGGGTGAGAGACTGGAGGTTAGGTGGAGACTGGGGGAGAGACTGAGAGGTAAGGTGAGAGACTGAGAGGTTAGTTGAGAGACTGAGAGGTAGGGTGAGAGACTGAGAGGTAAGGTGAGAGACTGAGAGGTAAGGTAAGTTTATCATATCGTAGGAAGTAACTGAGAAAGGATTTGGTTTAGTTAAGATAATTTTAGTCACATGGAGGAGGTATCATAATGAAGTGCCGCTACCAGGTAAGACAGGTGAGTCCAGGTAGAGAGAGAGAGAGAGAGAGAGAGAGAGAGAGTAAACATCACATTGAGTTCCTCCTTTGTCTCCTCCAATTCACCTGTTGCTATATCACTCATGACATCATTATACAGAAACTTCAATGATACAGCAAACAGCCTCACCATAAGCCTCAAAGGGTCAGTCTATAACTATAACTTAAGTCAGGTAAGAGGAACACAATCAACAACTTTTTATCTAGAAACAAAAATTTTTATGGGTTAAGACATAAGATTGTGGCGTTGATTGTGATGTCATTTGAACCTCTGTGTGTGTGAACATTTCTTACTTGGACTAATGCTGAGGAAGGTAATGTATGGAGGTTGGGTCGTGTGGGGGGGGATGAGGGAGGAGAGTGAAGGGGTGAGGAGGGGGTAAGGGTGAGGGTGGGGTGAGGGTGGGGTGAGGTAGGCAGTGAGGAGAGTGAAGGTGAGGGTGAGGAAGGGGTGAGGGTGTAGGTGAGGGATGAGGAAGGGGTGAGGGTGGGGGATGAGGGATGAGGAGAGGGTGAGGATAAGGGTTAGGAGGGGGTGAGGGTGGTGGGGTCATTTCTAGCTTTACTCACAACCATCCCAAAGTTCCCACGGTGTACAGTACCATACATGACTCTGTCCGGCAGGTGTCGCTTGCCGGATGTGTGTGTGTGTGTGTACAGAAATAGAAATCATATATGTTCATTTATTACAATGTATCATAAATTATATTCATTATTTACTTTTATTTATGTATTACTGTTTGTTATTTATTCTTATTTACACTTTATTTATTATTATCATTATTTCAATCTATCTTGTTTATCAGTCTTATGGTAGAAAATATAAGAGAGTGTTACACGTCATTTTGGTCCTGTGAGAAAGTTCCATTTTCTTTCGTGTTGTCTTTCACTCCCCGGTCCATTGGCCAAGAAGATGAAGACCAGTACAAAACTTTCTTTCTTTCTGTAAACTTTCACTCAAATGGAATTCTGTTGGGGAGGAAGATTAATCAGTCAGGTCATTTAGTTGTTCATATGTTCTTTAAACTGTTCATCTGTTCATTAATGTGTATAAAAACCTGCCCTTGTTGGTATAAATTAGTTTAATTATCGTGTGAAAGTATAAAGTAAAATAGGAAAGTAGTTGAGTTTACATTACTGTGTGGGCGTGAAGCCCGAGTGTGGGCGCAAGAGAAGGGCGTGAGGTAGGGACGATGGCCATAGTGTGTGGGGAGTAATGTGTATGATCATGATTGTGGAGAAAAACAACTAATACGCAACCTGGAAATAAGATAATGATAAGTGATGAGAGATTAAGCAATAAAATGTTAATAAAAAATCAATTCAGAAAAGGATGAAAGAAGATAAGGGATAACAAGAAGGAAGTTGAAGGAGGGCATGAAGGAGGTGGAGGAGTATAGAGTATAAACATCCAGGAAGTAGCTATGTGGAGTGACTGCACGTGTTGCTGCTCCTGGTTGATGATGGTGTGTGTGTGTGTGAGGCGACAGGGGTGAGCAGGTAGAGGGGCGACGATGATCACCACACCAGAACACAGACTCTTAAAGGACTATGAGTGAATGAATGACCGAGTGATGAAAATATGTCTTGTTCTTTACACCGGGAGGGGGGAGGAGGCAGAACAGACGCTGAGGACCTGATTGTTAATATTCAGCAGCTATTGGGTTGATCTCCACTACCTTAGGAGGATACTAGTCCACCTAAGGTTTATTCCACCATCGACAACCGTACCCAAGAGTGGACTTATGTTATCAGTGTGGAGTGAGTGTATACAAGGGACGGCCATACAGGAGGGACCCAGTACTTCACTCATATCGGTAATCGAACCTATGACCATTTGCCTACGAGGTGACTGCGCTACCACTTTACCCAGGTACTGTAACTTGTAAATTAACTAACATACTGAAGAAATATATATATATATCCTCTCTTAGGTCAAGTTTACCCAGGGGCGTCTTGATGATAATGGAGGGCGTGGGTGGGCGGGTGGGGAAGTATAACGGGTACAGCCATGCACAGTTCAGGGGATGGGTGTTATACTTTAGCTAATATACGCGCATTATATGTCCGAACTGTACACCTATAGAGCTGAATAGTGTATTATATGAGTCTCTTTGCTCCAGGTAAACTCTATAACATATGGAAGCCACATCCGGCGAGGGACACCTGCCGTAGCCGCGTCATGTATGGTGCAGCGTGGGAAGGTTGGGAGTACCAGTAGATACGACCCCACCCTCGTCCAACAACCCTCACGACCCCCACTATCGTCCTCATCCTCACGACCCCACCCTCGTCTCTCACCCCTCACGACCCCACCCTCGTCCTCACCCCTCACGACCCCACCCTCGTCCTCACCCCTCGACCCCACCTCGTCCCTCACCCTCACGACCTCACCCTCGTCCTCACCCCTCGACCCCACCCTCGTCCCTCGACCACCCTCGTCCTCACCCTCACGACCCCACCTCGTTAGGTTAGGTCAGGCTTAGAGTGAGGTCCAGGTCGAGTTCAGGCTCAGGTTTGGTCAGGTTAGGTTAGGTTAGGTTAGGTTAGGGTGTTTAATCTTCAGGTGATCCTCCACCAATAAAGGACCTGTATTAATAAGATAACAAGATCTAGTATTGTACCTCTTCAGAGGCCGAGACCTGACGGACACACCTACAGGAGGACGGATTATACATAGGGTATGTATATAAGCTTGAAAGATATGAATATGTCTATGTATAAGTGTAATGTCTGTCACACACACACACACACACACACACACACACACACACACACACACACAAACACACACACACACACACACACACACACACACACACACACACACACACACACACACACACACACACACACACACACACACACACACACACAAATTAGACATATTACATAAAGAACTATGCTACATTGCTACAGCTGCATATCATGGACCTAAAAAAACAGAATACACATAACTCTACATAACACGCATAGAGATATACATAGCAGTAGCAATAACCCATGATACTTAAGTATGTATAGTGCCCAGCGAATCTGATTGGTCAAACAGTAGCGTGCGAGAAGGACGTAACTCACCCGCATAATCTGTTGCATTGAAGATTTTTTTTTTGTAATTACTGACTACATTCTGATGGCGATATTTACCACCTTTAGTGATAAAAATAAGTGAGCATCGATTTCTCTTATATTTTTGTTTGTTTTTTTGCGAGGGTGGGGAGAGGGTGTGGGGGTGTTCGCGTGGTCTGTAATGAAGAGGTTATAAAAACGTCCGTCAGTTATTTCAAGGTTGAGAAACACGTCATCGTTGAAGTCTGTGTTTGTCTTGTTTTGTGTTTTTTTCCTTTGTTTTAGGATGATTATTCTCTTTTTTTTTACTTTTTTATATTCTCTGTCTGTCTGTCTGTCTGTCTGTCTGTCTGTCTGTCTGTCTGTACTATATGAATGTATCTTTGCTCTCTCTCTCTCTCTCTCTCTCTCTCTCTCTCTCTCTCAACACACACACACACACACACACACACACTGTAACAACCATCAACTGTACTGTATCGTGACTATTGCAACCAAATCAGTATTAAATTCCTTATCTAATATTACAAAGCACCTGTAACCGATCTCTCTCAGCTCTCAAAAAAAAATACAGTCTTTTCCTTTAAGTTCCTTTGATGTTTGACGTAAAATAACACATTGGAAAACGTAAACAGGCACGTTATCTCTCTCTACATATTGCAATTTTTTTTTAGATTTGTAGATTAAATTAGAACTAACAGGTACAGGTGTAAATGATGCTATGTTCTTACTATACAAGGTGTCTCAGGTTGCCTTATCACTCTTCAGGTGTTTACTCTTTCAGGTGAGAGCCAAACACTACACGTCGATCACTAACAAGCGGATATGAGGAAGAATTACAGGTAAGTTTATAGTAATTAATGGAATTTTTACCTGTTTACCTGATGTTATGTGATGTTTATTCGTTCTTATTGGGAGATTATAAAGACCTACGTGGTAAGGGGATTTTGTAAACATCCTGTAGTGAAGATATTTTGTCGTGTTGATCTCTCGTCTCTCTCCAGATTCTTAGAGATTCGTATGATTATTATTATTTCTCTTAGGGGATGATGGGAGAATGTATTTGATTGACTTAAACTAAAACACCAAATTAACGCCTTAACTTTTATAAACAAAATTATATCGCTGTTATAGATAATTTAATTAAACAGCAGACAAAATTATCGTAGTGAACTTTCGGAAAAATATAGATAATGAAGGAGAAGACGTGGGTGAGTATGGAAGGTTTAACGGTTAACAAATTTATTGACAAAGCTTGTAGTACAGTTTGCCTATTCTGAGTAATTCAGTCAGGTCTTGACACTGAGGGTGCTATCACTGTTCACTGCCACGCAGGACAGAGGTTCATATACAGTAGAAATCATTTTCTATGTGTGGACTAATCAGTGTGGACCAGCAGCAAATTTTGGATAAACAGCAAGAACGTCCTCAAGCACTCCTGATTCAATGTAGTAATTGCATAGTTCATAATACAGTAAGTCAGGTGGCCTGAAGTATTTGACAGTGTCGCATTCAATAATATAGTGTTCAAGTGTATGCTTTAAAGGTTTAACACAAAGTTTACATGCTGAGTGTTCCGGTATGGGTACAGCGTTACTAACTTGCCAGATGTGTCTGTATCCTAGCCTAATTTTGGCCACGACTACACCACATTGTCTGGTTCTGTCCTTATGCTGGCCATACCGGTACCTCTCGTCACAAAATTTGTCATATTTACTAATGCTACAACTGCCAGGTCTCTCTGCATTTCTCAGTTCTTCTAGATCATAGTTCATGATTCTGACTTAAATGTTTTTTAAGTACAGCGTTGGACAGGCCAAGGTCATGGTCAACATTTTCTTTCTTACATGCCTCATTGGCCAGTCTATCAGCACGGTCATGATACCTAATTCCAACATGAGACGGAATCCACACAAATTCAATACGAAAGTTGTTCTCCTTAGCAGTTATCACATTTCTTTTAATATATCACAGACAACTTTAGACATAGAGCACTTTGGGAGTCACAGAATATCACCCCACCTCCATTTTCTTTCAGGTAGGCATAAGAAGGAGGAGGAGATAAAAGACGTAGAGGGAATTAATTAGAGTTGGGAGAATGGTTGTCCTATTCCTCCTCCTATTCCACCTCCTCTTCTCTCTACTCCTCCTCTTCTTCCTCTTCCTCCTCTCTCTCCTCTTTCTCTTATCCCTCCTCCTCTTCTTCCCCCCCCCTCATTTTCCTCTACCCCCTTCTCTTCACCATTCCCCTCCTCCTCCTGTTCCTCCCTCCTCCTCCTACCCCTCTCACCCCTCCTCCTCCTTCTCCCCATGAACCAGGAAGAGTTTGGTCAGCGCCACGCCCCATATACACCAGGGCATCTGCCTGTGGTCAGGAGGGTGACCTGCCTGGACTCATGTTGAAACACAGGGGAAAAATGCTGGCCACCACATTTTTGGAATTCCTGTGTCAACATTCCTGGAGCTATTGAGAATTACTCTCTCTCTCTCTCTCTCTCTCTCTCTCTCTCTCTCTCTCTCTGTATTTATGTCTCATGGTTTGTCTGTCTGATCGCATATATTTTTTATCTGTGTACATGTTTGGTAGACAGTTATATATAAACACGCACACACACACACACACACACACACACACACACACACGTATGATAGATAGAAAAGAGCGCCTCTCTTTCTCATTCCTCCTCTTCTTCCTCATTTCTCCCCCCCCCTCATCCTCACTCCTCATTCCTCCTCCTATTTCCTCTCCGTTCGTAAACTTTCATTCCTCTTGGTCTCTTTGTTCTGATTTCATTCTGCTTGTTCAGTGTTCTCCCTTTCCTCCCTTGTTCCCTCGTTTCCTCATATATCCCCTTTACTTCTATCTCCCCTTACATCCATTTCCCCTCCACACCCATTTTCCCTCTCTTCTCCCCTCGCACCCATCTCCCCTCATGACGGCAGCGGTGTCTCACAGAACCCCTCCCCTTACTCCCCCACCCCTTCCTCCCTCCCTCCCTCTCGCCACCTGATCCGGCTCACCTCACCAAGTTAATCGGAATCGTGACCCTGGAAAACAAACTCGAGTGAAAAATTGGCATCCGACGGTGTGGCTGTCGTCTGCGGTCAGGTCAGGTCGTCACAGGGTCGTCGGCGTAACTCGCGGGGTCATCCAGGGCGGGTCACCGTAACCGCAGAAGGGAGGCGTAAAACTCCCCTCGGAATGCGTCAGGAACCAGCCACATTCCCTAGGTCTTTCATGCCTTTGGATTTATTTTTGTCGCCATTTACTGAGGAAAGTTACACAAGTCTCCCCTTTCAATTGATTGGGAAGACTCGTTTTCTAATTAGATCTGTCAAAGCTACAGTAAAACGAGTGTATTCTGTTTTTTTTTTAGTATTTTCTGTATTTGTTTTGTATATCTCTTTTTGTACCTGTCTGTCTGTCTGTCTGTCTGTCTATCTATCTACATTAAAACAGAGACTCTATCTTAACTAGGTCTTAATTTTCCTCTTGACGCCGACCCCTAACCTAACCTAACCTAACCTAACAACATAATATAACATACCGTAACATTACAGCATTTGGTTAGGTTAGGTTAGGTTTGGTTAGGTTAGGTGTCAGCGACTATTTGTCTTGTCAGCGGGTCACCACAACGCGAGACGGAAATAATGTGTAGATAAATAGGTTCACATTCCAGCGATTTTTTTTTCTTTCTTTTTATGTAGTGATTATTTATTTTTAGTCTTTTGTTGACTTGTGGTGATTTTGATAGATGGATAGATGGATAGATGGATGGATAGAGAGATAGATAGATAGATGAATGGATGGATGAATTAATGGATGGATAGAGGGATAGATGCCAGTTGTAAATGATGGTAGAGGGAAATATTTACACACCGTTATGATGATTTACAAGAGACGTAAAGCGATACATCTTTATAACCAGTTGTAAATTATGTAAAAAAAAATTGAGCTGTTTTAGGTGGGTTTATTTTACACTTTTACCATTATGTTCAGTTGTAAATAAAAGATAAATTAGTGAAGTATTTACGCTTTTATAACACTTGAGAGTTAGGACAGACAGACAGACAGACAGAGATACGGAGGAAGAGAGAGACAGAAGCAGAGAGAAAGAAAGACCAGACAAAGAGAGACAGAAACAGACAGAAAGAGAGAGAGAGAGAGAGACAGAGAGACGAAGCGTAAACAAGAACAGAAGACAGATGATTATGGTGATGCCTATAATATGTATAGTACAAGCTATTCACACCGCCATTATCAAGTAGCCCATCAGAGACCACCTTCACCTCCCACGGCCCCCACACACAGCACACAGCCAAACATCATTCAGAAGAAGAAGACGAAAATAAGTAAAAATATCCTTCATTTAACTTCTAATTGATGTGAGTTCGATAGAGGTGGTCCTTGTCACTTATAGCGAGCGCGTCAAAAGGGGTTTTGATTGTGTTCCCGTCAAGCCAAATTGGACTCGACCCCAACGATTCGTTTTTGTTTAATCCTGCATACCTGGCGGCCATATTTGTATAGACGACATGAGTTTTTTTTTAATCTTATCTTTTTGTTTGTTTGAGGATATAATAAAGGAAAATAATAATAAATAAATACTTACATGATCGTGATAAACTTGTTTTTTTTTATCTCTTTGTTTAGGAGGGAAAAGTATTTGTGGAGGTGATAACGTTGAACTGGTCGCAAGGGATAGGAATGAGGAGGAGGAACAAGAAAACAAAACAAAGCGGCATTGATGGGGTTAGTAGAGTTAGATCATGATAGAGGGTTGAGGACTCACTGAGAAAGAGGATTGGATCGGGTTAAGGAGGGAGAATCTCAAGTACCTTATTGTCCTTGCCTCTCTCTACCCCTCTCTCTATATAATGGCGGTTTAAATTCCCCTATTGACGTCTATCGATATTGGCGGCAGATTTTGGTTGGTTAGGCACATTAATCACCTGGTAATTAGTCCAGCTTTAACCCCCTCCCCTAGACGGCGGGTCACGTGACGAGTGTAAGAGGTGACGGCCTAAAGTGAAGACAAGAGCAGGCACTGAGGGAAGCCTGAGCAGGAGAGGTAGAGGAAAACTGAAAGAGAATCGTTTAATCTGTGATGTTTATTAGTTATGTGATGAATACTATTACTGTTACTACTAGGACTACTAGACTAGGATTAGGACTAAGACTACGGTTACTACTACTAGGACTACGACTATTGTGTATCGTTACTTTTTTCCGTCTTTACAATATAAAACTCTGGATGAAATACTTTGATATATTCACCAGTGTATCGTTATAGGTTGGTATGCCGGCTCCCCATACACAAATATACACAACATATGTATTTATATAATGTCTACAGGAATAAAACTTGAATTACTGAAAATTTTATAATTCTGACAGTAGTGTGTGTGTGTGTGTACGAAAGTGTTACCAGATAATTTGATTCACGTAGTTTATACCAATACCTGTGGCTGACTGTTACAACCATGAGGTGTATGTGGCTTAATTACAGCAGTGACAACATAGATTTACTCTCCCCCCCCCCATCTTCCCTACCCAGTCTCACCTCTCCCTACCTCTCCCCTCCTTACCCCCCTCCTCTCTGCCTTTCCACAACCCCTCCCTACCCATCCCCTTCCCTTCCTACTACTTTCCTCCCCTCCATCACTCCACTCCTTCTCACTTACCCACTACCTCTTCCTTCCATCCACACTCCCCTTCCGTCCTTCTACACTTCCCCCTCCTTCCCTTTCCCCTTTTCACCCTTTCCTTCTAATCCTTCCCTTTCACTCTCCCTTCTTTCTTCCCATCCCCACCACTCTCCTCCCCTACCCTTCCACCCCTGTCCTCTCCTCTCCCTCCACGCCTCCCCTCTCTTCCTCTCCTCCCTTCCCTTCTCTCCGCTTGTCATATCTCACATGACACCCGTCTTCGTGTGTGTGTCATGCCGTGTCACAAGAGTTTATCGTAAGCCTTTTGAGTCACTGTGTCACTCTCTCTCTCTATCTGTCTCGTTATCTAACCCGAGTGAGAGACAAGGGGACGAACACCCTCCTCTTCCTCCTCTTCCTCTCCTTCTACCTCCTCCTCCTCCTCCGCCTCCTCTTCCTCTTCTTCTTCCTCCTCCTCCTCCTCCTCCTCCGCGTCCTCTTCCTCTTCTTCTTCCTCCTCTTCTTCTTCCTTCTCTTCTCCCTCCTCTCTTTTTCCATCTACTCTTCCTCTTTCTCCTCTTCTTGCTTCTGTTTTTTTAATTGTTGTTGTTATTGTTGTTTTGTTCTTATTCTTCTTCGTCTTCTTTTATTGCTGCTGTTGTTGTTGTTGTTGTTGTTGTTGTTGTTGTTGCTGCTGCTGCTGTTGTTGTTCTCCTGCTCCCTTGATTTAGATAACACGGGGTACAGCATCGCGATTAGCGGAGAGGGATTTAGGCAACAGAGGATTAGTGTTGACTGGCTTCAAGGATTCACAGTCAAGATGTGTGTTGACAACCTCTTGGGATTAGGCGACTGACTAGCTAATCGTGAACTCCATAACTAATCCTTAATCCATTTTAGCTGATTTCTCTTTTAAGATTAGTGGCTCTTAAAGAAATATATATTGAAACTGAAATTAACTGATTGGTTGAATAATGGGAAGGCAGAACAAGGAATGGCTAATCTTCTTATGAATTCCTTGACACCTCCCAGTTAACAGCATAGCCAATCGTAAAATCATATTCATCAATGCCCATCAGGATTAAAAGATTCACGTGGCAAAAGAATGGCTAATCCTTAATCCAGATTAATTGGACACCTACTAGGATTAAGGTATTCAGATAATAGATTCGCTAACTTCTTAACCTAACCTAACCTAACCTAACCTAACCTAACCAACCCTTATATTTAAGTGTATCTCTGTTATTTAAGTGTTATTGGATGTCTTCTTCATACTTAAGTGTTTATAAGTGTTTCTAACGAGTGTGTGTAGTTTGTGACACTCGTCCTCTATTGGGTGAAGCCGCGATTGGAGGCATCTGTCTCTCTGTCTGTCTGTCTGTCTGTCTCTTCCGTGGTTATCTCTCGTTATCTACTGAGGTGTGTGTGTGTGTGTGTGTGTGTGTGTGTCAAGTTATCGCTGCTCTTTCTCACAGTTATCATAACAGCCGCTATCACACCCAAGCAGTATCCTGTCTTCCTCAACACAAAGATACACCTCTTCTTCTTCTTCTTCTTCTCTTCCTTTCTTTCTTTCTTTCTTTCTTTCTTTCTTTCTTTCTTCTCCTTCATTCTTCTTATTCATTCTTTCTTTTTTCCTTTGTGTTTCTTTATACTTCAATCATTTTTTTTTCACCTATCCTCCTCTTCCTCCTCCTTCTTATCTTCTTCTTCCTATCTTTCTCTTCCTCCGTGTCCTTCTCTTCGTAATCCTTTCCCTTCTGTTTCTCCTCTTATTCTTCTTCATCGGCCTTCTTTACCTCCTCTCCTCTTCCTTCCCCCTCCTCCTCTTCCTCCTCATCCAATCAACCCCCCCTTTCTCCCCTATAGCCGGCCCGTCTCAGGTAAGATAACCAGGTGGGATGTTATCAGTGGCCAGAGATAACGAGATAAGATCACCCTTGATTTTTACCTTCCTGTGAGAAATGAGAGAGAGAGAGAGCGAGAGAGAGAGACAGAGAGAGATAACACCTGATGTCATCCTATCGGGGTGGTGGTGCGCAGCTGGTCCATATAACGAGGGAAATGCGCACGTGGTCTATATAACGAGGGAAATGCGCACGTGGTCTATATAACGAGGGAAATGCGCACGTGGTCTACATAACGAGGTATAGGCGCACGTGGTCTACATAACGGGGGAAATGCACAGGATAATTATGGATAACTGGGTAAAGTCGGATTAACGGATAGTGTCCGTTAAATGGAGGTTTTAAATCTAACGGACCTTGAATTAACGGACTGTCCTTCCTCACCTAGTCCGTTAAATGGGAGATCCGGATAATAGGGGAAACTTGGCAAAGAATTACGGATAAATATTGGAAATTTACCGAAGTACGGATAAAATAGGAGGAAATTGGCGAAGAACTATGAGTGGGGGAAGGAAGGAAGGAAGGAAGGGAGGGAGAGAGGGTAAAGAAAGAAGAGGAATACCATAGTAGTAATAGTAGTAGAGGAGGGAAGGAAGGAGGGAGGGTGGGAGGGAGAGAGGGAGGGAGGGCTGGTGAGGGAAACAATGGAACAGTGGAAGAGAGGGTGGAGAGGGGAGGTAGGAGAGGTAAGGAATAGGAGGGTCTGGGAAGGGGGAGAGAGGAAAGAGAAGACAAGAGAGGACAGATAAAGAAAGGAAATGAATAAGAAAAATATAAGAAAAAAAATTGTCTTGCGGTATGAAAAAAAAAATTACTAAGATTTTTTGTATTTCTCTCGTAAGTTCTGACAACCGTGTGTGTTGTGAGCTCTCCACACAACACACTCACCTTGTGGCCTTATACTGACTAAACGCCAGCATGAACATTCAACAGTGCCTGGCGTTCCTTTCCTCCTGGTATAGTGAAGAATAGTTACAAATTCTTAGGTACTGTTTCTGTGTTGTGAGGTCACGACACACTAGAGTAAATGAGTGACTTTATACCAAATCAATGACCCCGAACTTACCTGATGACCTGTGACTGTATGACCTGACTTAATAACATGTAACGGCTTTACCTGATCACCTCCAATCACCTCCTAAAATATTCCTAAATCGGGTCTCGTAGCCATTCCGAGGTTATACAATCACTCAGTCAACAGCCAGTCTAGATGACCCCTAACAGCCAGTCTAGATGACCTCTTACCTGTGGACGCTTCTTCCTTAATGACATACACCTTCCCTCCCCGCCATCCAGGTATCTAGTCAACCCTTTAACCAGGCCTATATCATCCCTCAGTACACAAAGAAAGACACCTTCCCCAGTGTGTCTCGGCAGGTGGCGGGCGAAGCAAGGACAGCAACACACAATCACTGTATATCACCACACGTATTAAGTATAGATAAGAAAATACTACCGTCTGGGAGGAAGTGGACGATGTTCTTGATTAATTTAGTATGTAAATGCCGTCATCTTGTCGCCTGTTACCAAAATGTGGCGAGAGAATGTTACATTAGGGAGGAAGTTGGACCATAAAACACATTGGGTAGTTTGGTTAGTTTTCGTATATACTTTAGGCAGTAACAGGGAGGCATCGAAGGCTATAATTTGTAACTTGATTGGGTATTCCTTGTAGTGTCACGCCGAGAACTTATACAGCACCTTACAGAAGAACTTTGTGATATATGATGCAAAAAAGACATACAGAGAAGGGAAAAAAAAAGGGAAAGATACAGTACATTAATAGAACTTTTCCTAGTTGGGGGGGGGGGGTAATAACGACCTAGCTCCTCTGGTCGTCTACTACCTGAGGTACGACCCTGACTCACGACATGTCGCGTGATCTACTCCTGTCTCGACCTTCATTCAGATTTTTGTTGATAGAAGGAAAAACTAATGATGGCAATTTATACAGTGAAGTGAAGTGGTGGGTTATGGTGTTGATGGAGGATGTTGGCCTTCTCCTCTCACCTTCTCCCTCATTCATTCTTCACCTTCCGTCTCATTCCTTCTCCCTCCCTCACCAGGAGAGTGTGTGTGAGGCAGGTAGACATAGAGTATCAATTTAACCTGCTTAAATAAAAAGAATATTTGGATTTTTTTTAATAACTTTTTCCCGCCATTTTATTTTTGCCTTCACCAATCAATCATCAACAGATTGTGACGTCAGCAGTTTTTATCTGACAAATCATCTCTGGCTAATGACGTCATTAAGCCCAGCTTCTGATGACGTCACCTAACCCAGCTGATCGTAATAACCTAAAAAGTTGTCTTAAATATAACACAAAATGGAGGTAATTTTATATAGATGATAAATATATTCGTAAAAGAGAAGATCGTAAGAGTATAAGAATTTGGTCCGCCGCCATGTTGAGGACGACCTGATGTGATTAACCAAGTAACCATTAACCGATAAGAGAGTGTACAGTTGCGAACAAAATTCCCTTGACACTTGGTAATACTTGGCACCTACTTCTGGGTCATCGATTGAAAAAAGACAAAACTCAATAGAAAGAAAACCCGGAAAAAATAAGGTGAAAAATTCCAATCCTCTTCACCAAACCATTCTCAAGTGCTCAAGTGTCCAGGGAATTTTGTCCACAACTGTACACACGCTCCTCAAAGAAAGTATCATTGCAAAGGCGTGCGATGAATTTCAGAATGAACACTGTAACTCCTGTTGTCTCGGTAGGGTTGTCAAAATCCTTCGTCCGTTGTGTCATATTATCTAACACAAAGGCGTAAAGATACTTTTTTGTGGTGGGAGCGTTAAAGGTAAACCACAAACAAACATAATGACAATATTAACCTATCTTACTTTTACTTAACTAATAATATTGTTTTGAAAGTCGAGTAAGATTGAATTGTGACTTTCCACCTTCTCCTTTTATCTAACCGAGTGTCTGTCTGTCCGTCTGTCTGTCTGTCTGTCCGTCCGTCTGTCTGTCCGTCTGTCTATGTCTGTCTGCGTGTGCGTGTGCGTGTGCCAGGCCATATGGGTTGAGTGAGTGAGTGAGGTGAGTGAATCATACCCATGAATACTTAAGAGTAATCCCCGTGTGATGGACTGGGCCAAACTGCTATCATTATGGCTACTTAGATTATTCAAATACCTCTTATCCCTGCCGTGTTATTCTCCAGTACTACTTACGACTACCTAACACCATACTACTATTACTTATTCCTAATCTTACGAGGTCTGGGTGCGTTCAGATGCATACTTAAATGACGAACTCAGGGTTAGGTATAGAACGGGCTGTGGTTGCGTTCACTTACTGGAGACAAAGTCAGAGGTCGTATGGCTGTTTTCATTGAGTAACATCGAACTCAGGATATATATTAGAACGCTAATTAAATCCTGTATTTAACCTGATCGTGATTGGTGTTAAACTCCTTCGATTTTATAAAGTACAACGAACAGTTCCGGGGATTTAAATCAGAACGTAATCAGATTAATTTATCATACTGTGGGTGCGTTCAGAATTCAGAACCTATTAATAGAGTTAAATCCAGAAGCCGCAGTAACTCAGATTAATTACCTTGGGTGCGTTCATATAACACAATCTATTATGATAAACAAAATATTGTTCGTGTCTCTTTTGTTTTCACGCTGATTGCCTTTTGTTTTTTTTTACATTGTTATTGTTTTGGTTTTTTTTCAGTAGTTGTGTCCACCCACCTTTAACCTCTTGGTAAAAATGTTTATTAATTTAACTACCACAATTTTTATCAGATATTTTTCATACCACCACCATCCACCACAACTACCACCACCTACCACCAGCCACTCAGAACCAGTGACGGGTAGATCAGATAATCACAACACAAACACAACCACTCCTCCTCACCCCCCCCCCACAAGTCTCCTGCATCCTGGGAGAAAAAAAAAAACCCAGAACAATTAGATCACATCCTCCAAAAAATAAACTAATATTATCTTCCCTTTTAAATCACATCGAGCAAAAAAAAAAAACACCAACATAAAATGAACTTAAAAACGGGATTTGAATATTTGTTTTGGCAGGAACAGCTGAGTTGAGAATAGACAGGGAAGATAATCAAGTCAATCTAGTCAACTCGAGTCAATTCTTAGCCAAACCTCAACTATTCTTCCTTTCAATCTACAACCATCACTCAATTTCTCCATTAATCATACTTCCATCCTCAAGAGTATGATGATCTCAGTATACTTTTGAGTGAGTATAAACCTCGGTATAGTGTATGATAGGTATGATTGTATATGGTAATAGGGGGGTTCCATCTAGCGGGGTCTGAGCGTGGGAAAATAGGGAGAAGGACCCTTTTGTGTGGTGGTGAAAATATCATCCCAGTGGCGCAGATGATGGCGTGCTGAAACAGGGGGGAGGGGGAACTCGGCTACCACACAGTCTTGAGTACTCGCCACGGACACTACATACTCGCCACCAGCGGACACTACATACTCGCCACGGACTACATACTCGCCACGGACACTACATGCCTCGCCACAGACACTACATACTCGCCACGGACGCTACATACTTTCGCACGGACGCTAGATACTCGCCACGGACGCTAGATACTGCCACGGGCGCTACATACTCGCCACGGACGCTACATACTCGCCACGGACGCTAAGATATACTCACCGGACCGCTACATACTCACCACGGACGCTACATACTCGCCACGGACATACATATCGCCACGGACGCTTTATACTCACCACGGACGCTAGATACCTCGCCACGACCGCTAGATACTCGCCACGGACACTACATACTCACTTTTGGACGCTACATACTCGCCACGGACGCTACATACTCGCCACGGACACTACATACTCATACGGACACTACATACTCGCCACGGACGCTACATACTCGCCACGGACGCTACATACTCGCCACGGACGCTACATACTCGCCACGGACGCTACATACTCGCCACGGACGCTACATACTCGCCACGGACACTACATACTCGCCACGAACGCTGCATACTCGCCACGGACGCTACATACTCGCCACGGACACTACGTACTCCGACACATGGATTAACTTACAGTATATTTTAGATGTTAAACTACCATTGTCTTCAGTTTATCTCTGGACTTTAAGCTGTTCATTTATCGTTGTCTTGGGTTTGGGCTTTTCTGTTAGGTTAGGTTAGGTTAGGTTAGTGTTCTGTGATGCACGAACCACCTCGACCAACATGGCGGAAAAAAGTAACCCTGAGATTCGACTAAGGTTATCTTACCATTCCCAGTTAAAGGTAGAAATTAATGTAAGTGTCTCTCTCTCTCTCTCTCTCTCTCTCTCTCTCTCTCGCTCTCTCGCTCTCCAGCTGGCCGTTGGTGACTCCAGCGTGACTCCTGGACCTCCCAAGGGGCACTAAAGACGTAACTATTCTCCAGCAGAAATCATAATCGACCCTCTCTCCACACACACACACACACACACACACACACACACTAGTAAGATACCCGCATATATAAAACCATAAAGACACTCCTGCCTGATGTTATGGTTGATTCTGTCCATTACTTTGCCCTAGTTTAATGTAGAGAAGAGACCAGGGCATAAGGGTACGATAGGTGGGAGGCGATGCAGGAGGGAGGGCGTCGTCGTTAGTAGCGCTGTTATTCAATAGAGACATCTCAATCGGCTTCACAACGACCCCCACCGCCAGGCCATTCAGAAGCTCGAGGAGTCATCTGGTCTTATCTCATCCCGCCATCCTCTTAACCACACCTGGCTCATGTCCTTCTCATCTCTTGCCTTCCATCTAACCTAACCAAACCTAACCTAACCTAACCTAACCACACCTGGCTCATGTCCTTCTCATCTCTTGCCTTCCATCTAACCTAACCAAACCTAACCTAACCTAACCTAAACCTAACCTAAACCTAACCAAACCTAAACCTAACCAAAACCTAACCTAAACCTAACCAAACCTAAACCTAACCTAACCTAAACCTAACCAAACCTAACCAAACCTAACCTAAACCTAACCAAAACCTAACCAAACCTAAACCTAACCAAACCTAACCTAACCTCTCCGTGTGTGAATTTAGATGTTTTATAATATTGTGGTTTTATTTGTAAGGCAATTCGTTTTTCTTTTCCGTGAGGGTGTGTGTAGGGGAGTGGTGAGGGATGGGGTGGGGTGGAGTGGTGAGGGGGATGGGGTGGGGTGAGGGGGGGAATAGGAGGGTGTGGAGTGTGGGACAATGTTATGATAGTCAGGGCCTTAGTTAGCCTCCCTCCCCTCGGCCATACTTCAGGGCTTCCTCCTCCTCCTCCTCATGCACTTCTCTTACTGGACTAATAAAGGGAAAATAGAGAAAGAGAGGAGGGAGAAGGAGGAGAGGAAGAAAGAGGAAGAGGAAGAGAGAGGAAGGAGGAGAAGATGGAGAGGGAGGAGGAGGAGGAGAGGGAGGAAGGAAGAAGAGAGGATGAGGGGGAGGAGAAGGAAAAGGAGGAGAGGGAAGGTAGAAGAGGATAGGGAGAAGGAGGAGGAGAAAGAAGATGGAGAGGGAGGGGATAGGGAAAGGAGGAGAGGGAGGGAAGGAGAGAGGATGAGGGGAGGAGAAGAAAAAAAGGAGGAGAGGGAAGGGTAGAGAGAGGATGAGGGAGAAAGAGAGGAGGGAGAAGGAGGAGAGGAAGAAAGAGGAAGAGGAAGAGAGAGGAAGGAGGAGAAGATGGAGAGGGAGGAGGAGGAGGAGAGGGAGGAAGGAAGAAGAGAGGATGAGGGGGAGGAGAAGGAAAAGGAGGAGAGGGAAGGTAGAAGAGGATAGGGAGAAGGAGGAGGAGAAGGAGGAGGATAAGGAGGAGGAGAAGGAGGATAGGGAGAAGGAAGTGGATCTAAAAGAGAAAAAATTAAGTGGTTGAGGATTGTGAGTCATACAACAGCGGGGGAAATTAGTCGATTTATCTCAAGGGTTAAGTCGACATTTAAATCATTCTCTCTCTCTCTCTCTCTCTCTCTCTCTCTCTCTCTCTCTCTCTCTCCTCCAATTTAGTCTGTATACATCTTTACTCACATCTGTCCCCCCTCATTCGTAACACCGAGTCATTAACTTAGTCCACACACACACACTTACGTCACCTCATTTTTAAAACGAATATATTACATTTTAATTTTCTCCCGTCGAATAATTTCCTCCATATATAGATATCTATTGACAAAATGTATATTCTAAAATTTTATTCTGATTTATTTTTCTGTACACCTCAGGATACACACAGGAAGGTTAGTTATATGGTCTACACTCGCTTGTATACACCCAGTAACACTTTCGCCTCGATCCTAAGGTGTGTGTGTGTGGGGGGGAGGGGGGAGGGGAGAGGGGGTCTCTCAGCGTACGTGATTTTATTTGGTCTTGTACGTGTTTTAATTTTGACGTCTATTTACAAATAAGAAAAATAAATATCCAGTGATTCTCGTACTTATATTATTAAACAACAAAACAAACCAATAACCCGAGAAGTAAACACAAGCAGACCTCATTTACACCACAATCACTCTTTATTAAATAGAGTCTGAGATGGCGGACACATGCATTATAAATTGGTTTATAAGTCTGAATAAAAAAAAAAATAATGGACCTTTTTAATTCTATGCATCGCAGTTGGCCAAAAAATAAATAAAAAAGGTACTTAGTATATTTAACACGTAACATCATGTAGCTTTTATTTTTTTTTGCTTTTTTTTATTTTTTTTTACGAGATCGGTCCAGCATCCAGCCTTGGGGAGGAAAAAAGTTGTATTCTCCACTAATTGGTGAAGGCCACCCGTGTGTGTGTGTGTGTGTGTGTGTGTGTGTGTGTGTGTGTGTGTGTTAGACTGCAGGGCCACACCAGGGTGAATGGGTATGTTCTTCCATTATATCCCTCTCCCTTCCTCCCTCTCCCTTTCTCCCTCTCCCTTCGTCCCTCCCTCCCTCTCCCTCCCTCTCCCTTCCCCCCTCTTCCTTCCTCCCTCCTCCACATGCAATCTAAGGGTAATATTATGAAAGTTAGTCCCATATATTAAAATGTGTCTTGTGATCTTGTTATTTTCCTCAGTTATTAATCAACGTTCGTGCCTATGGACTCTGCTTTTCTTATAAATACCAACGATCCTTCAGCACTCAGTATCTAGTAAATATCTCACTGTTTACATTACTTTATCCCTTAAATTAAGATCAAGATACATTCAACCCCATAGTACTGTACATATCGCTAGAGGGGGAACTGTACATTGTAATGAAGGTGGTTTAAGCATTGATGGCCTGTGTTGGTGCTGAGGCCTGCCCCTGTGTACAATTGGAGATTCAGTGGTGATGGAAGGAGGGAAGGAAGGAAGGAGGGAAGTGGGGAGGGAAGTGGAAGGGAGAGGAAGGGAGGAGTATGGGATGGAGGGTAGGAGAGAGGTGATTACACACACCACAGGAAGAAAGGGGAGTTTGAAGGGACCTCTACATTGTCCAGTGTCCAAGAGATCGGTGGAACATGGTACCAATAGATTAAATTGGACCAATCTAGATCAGTAGAACCAATGAAATATATAACCCACTGAACCAATGGACCAGTAGAACCAATGGACCGTGGAACCTAACCAGTGACACGTCCATTAAAGCTAAAAATGTAAACAACAACAATAAAATAATGTTAAATCACCTTAAATTAAACCTATATAAATTAAACCTGAACTCATAGCAGACACGTCCTTAGTTTACCTAGATGTTAAACCTGATAAAAGTAAGGAATTAAACTAGATTAGGGCTTTTTTGCTCCTACTTGCTCATGGGGATAAAACATTGATGGTTGCTTATCATTCAGAATATCCCATAAAAAAATAAAGAAAATGTCTAGGAGAAAGAGAGAGAATGAGAGAAAATAAAAGCGAAAACGAGAGAAAGGAACATAAAGTGACCGGCTGTTAGTCAATCTCAAAAGGAAATCTGCATTGGCAAGACTGAAAGAAAAAAAAATATATACCCACAAACGCCACAGGATTCAAGGTGACTTGTGACTTACGAACGCATCTTGATTGTGTTTTGGGAATCCGGATTTGTTGACTGAATCGGTGTTCTCTCTCTCTCTCTCTCTCTCTCTCTCTCTCTCTCTCTCTCTCTCTCTCTCGACGATTAACTTACTAAATGCAGACACCACAACTACAAACCTCCCAACGGGCATTATGGCATCTCCTGACCGTGAACGAACGCGCCAACACAGGGAAGATAAATGTTTTGAAGAGACGAGCGTAAGTGGACAAAGCGACGGGACTCAGCTGCGATTGAAAGACATTAAAAGATGGTCTTGTTGGACCCCTCGGTACAAAGGCCTGACTTCTCACGGCTGCGCGGGGGGTCCCTTCTAGCCCTAGGGAGGGAAGGAGGGAAGGGGGGAGATGTACCTGGTGAGGGAGGGATGGAGGGAGGGAGGGAGAAGAGGAATGGAGCGGAGGGGCTGGACTAGATAACGGCTCCACTCCCCCATTGTTGACTCCATGAGCTCTGATACTAAACTTATTTTATTGCTCGTGTTTCGTATCTTTAAATCCCGTCGACATTTTCAGATTCGTAACTCACCAAATACAAAAAGAAATCGGTGGGTTTTTTATTCTGTTATTCCAGACTCATTTACAGTACGGACTCATTTACAGTTGAACTTGGTCCACCTTGAGGGTTTCCGAGCCTTCTCATTGCCGGCAGACTCGAGCGCATTCTTGTCTATTCAAATGAACAGAACAGACGCTATTCACCCGGAGCAGGTACTTTAAAAACCCCCACCTCATTATTTCACATCACCGCACAAGTTAGATCAGCGAACTTTGAATTCGCCAAGTTGAGAGAGAGAGAGTGAGTGAGAGAGTGAGTGAGTGAGTGAGTGAGTGAGTGAGTTTCTCTACCCCCATGCAGAAAGAACTTTAACCCCATGATGTTTGAATAGCTAAAAGTTATTGATTTCTCAGATCCCATAAAAATTAAGACCCTCCCCCATCTCTTATTTCGCCTGATGATCAAGCTCCCTAATGCTATGTTGAGGAGTTAGGTTAGGTCAGCATAAGGGGGGGTGGGGGTGACCTTTTTGATGGGACTTTGTGATAATAATGTACTGTACACTATTCCTGAATGGTGTACATGTACTGTTAAAATGTACACTGGTCCTTGAATCTTTGTGTGTGTGTACAGGATAAGGGGAGACCATAACGCACATTGATCCAGGTTACTACACGTGTTATTAAATGTTGTAATGCTGTAATCACTGCACCTGCCACTTCACCTGTACCTGCCATTGTACCTGTATTGTAATTACTGAGTTAGTGATATTAGAATGAAGTTGAAGAACAAGGACGCCATGATAAATTTTTCTCGCACCCTTCCTCCTCCTCCTCCTCCTCCTCCTCCTCCTCCTCCTCACATCCATCCGCCGTTGTGACAGTGTTACCAACTATGAGGAAAATCTCTATAACGTGTCAAAATATCATTAATTGTGGTGAAACATTTCACTAAATTGCTTTTCACATGTGTTTATTCGTGCGTGTGTGTGTGCATGACTCTTTCTGTTTGTGTGGACGTGCGTGTGTGTGTGTGTACGTGCGAATGTGTGAGTGTGTGTGTGTGGAGGGTGAGAGCCTGTGTATGTATGTATGTATATATATGTGTGTGTGTGTGTGTGTGTGTGTGTGTGTGTGTGTGTGTATGTGTGTGTGTGTGAGTGTGTGTGTGTGTGTGTGTGTGTGTGTGTGTGTGTGTGTGTGTGTGTGTGTGTGTGTGTGTGTGTGTGTGTGTGTGTGTGTGTGTGTGTGTGTGTGTGTGTGTTTCATCATCGTATTCCTAACACACTCTCCACCATTGTGACTCCAACACCAACAAGCGCTAGGTATTGCCCCTCGATCGCTATAAATATGTAATTCGCTCTTTCTCAGCCAATAGGAAATGATGTGAGTTTCTTTCCTGTGTAGTCAATGGTCCGTGTGTGTCCCAGAGTATAGATGATTGAAAGGATCAGGCAGAATAACGCACACGTGAGCTTATTCAGGAAATATTGTAAACACCGATTGTCACGCACGACACTGAATGGACACAAACACACACACACACACACACAGGGGACTTGTATGTAGATGCACGCAACCTTACACCAGTATACTCACGCCCAGTTGTATGTAAGAACTTTCACACGAACACACAAACGTATATACACACAATTTGCAGGCGCACATTTACGAGTATTTACAAACGCACGCACACAGCTACTCACAAGACTGTTACACGTGTATTCGTGGACGTGTACAGACTCTCTCTCTCTCTCTCTCTCTCTCTCTCTCTCTCTCAACACTTCAAGTTAGGATTTTCAGTTCGTAAATTGTCAATAGTATTAATATTAGTTTCAGTAACAATGAACACAGACCTGACACTCACCTGACACCAACTTGACACACCTGACACATAACTGACACTCACCTGACACCAACTTGACACACCTGACACATAACTGACACTCACCTGACACCAACTTGACACACCTGACACATAACTGACACTCACCTGACACCAACTTGACACACCTGACACATAACTGACACTCACCTGACACCAACTTGACACACCTGACACATAACTGACACTCACCTGACACGCACATTAAGTTCGAAGATTAACATGAAATTTAATATATCGTGTTCCGTTGCTTTGTATTGTTAAATGGGGTTGTCAGTGTGAGGGGGTGTTAGGGTAAGGGAGTGTCAGGGTGAGGGGGTGTCAGGGTAAGGGAGTGTCAGGGTGGGGTGAGATGTCAGGGTGTGTGTGGAGGGGTCAGTGTCAGGGTGAGTGTCAGGGTTATGGGAGGAGTCAGGGTGAGGTGTCAGGGTTATGGGAGTGTCAGGGTGAGGGTGTCAGGGTTATGGGAGTGTCAGGGCGGGGGTGTCAGGGTTATGGGAGTGTCAGTGTGAGGGTGTTAGGGTAAGGGAGTGTCAGGGTGAGGGTGTTAGGGTAAGGAGTGTCAGGGTGAGGGGTGTCAGGGTTATGGGAGTGTCAGGGTGAGAGTGTCAGGGTGAGGGTGTCAGGGGTAAGGGAGTGTCAGGGTGAGGGGTGTCAGGGTAAGGGAGTGTCAGGGTGAGGGGTGTCAGGGTTATGGGAGTGTCAGGGCGGGTGTCAGGGTTATGGGAGTGTCAGGGTGAGGGGGTGTCAGGGTTATGGGAGGGAGTCAGGGTGAGGGAGTATCAGGATGAGGGGATGTCAGGGTGGGAGGGTGTTAGGATAAGGGAATATCAGGGTGGTGAAAGGATATCAGGGTGGTAAGAGGGTGTCAGATGAAGGGGTGTCAGGATGGTGGTGGTGGTAGTAATTTGTTCATTTTATAAATTTTGCCACTTACAGCAGCTAGTTTATTATGCACCCCATACTCATCCTGTGAGCGGTAAGGATTACAGAGTAGAGTTTACAAAGGATGTTATGCCACTGAATGTTACACATTATTTCAAATAAATTCTTTGTTTAGTTCTATACATAGAGGGTAACTTATTCCCAACTGCGTGAGTACAGCAGAGTGAGGCAATATGTCTGGCTGCACACTTTGTTATTCACATTTGCGTGAGAGGTATTGAAGCACATTGTGTGTTTGGTTCTATACATGGGAACTGATATAGCTACTAAGTGCCATTTCACACACAGTCTGCTTGGACCTGTCCTTAAAAGGTTCTATCTACACACAGTCAAGGACGTAGTGCTCAAGTGTGTGGCCATATTTCTGGCCACACACTTTACATTTAGTCTTGTTCACATCTGTTTGAGGTACATACTGCCAGAGGTACTTATATCCTAACCTTAGTCTAGCGGTAATCTAGTGATCTTGTTACTTGCTCCATATACATGTTTCACTCGATACATCTCATCATGGTAAACAATGGATTAACTAGTTCCTGTTTGTACTTGTCTGCTTGCGTCAAATTCATCAATAAGTTCCTTCCTAATTGATGTTTTAAGGCTACTTTTTGACAGACCCAGATAGTATTCAACAGTGTCTTTGTTAGACGCGAGTTTGGCGAGGGCATCAACTATGTCATGTTCTTTGAGGCCTATATGAGAGGGGATCCACAACAGTTTGATCTTGACACCCCGGTCAACAAGGTACGCGTGACAAAGGTGGTGGTGGACATAGGGTAGGTTCACCTCTGGAGCCGCTCACAGACAGCCTTCCCACGCTACACTTCACCAAATATTATCCGGTCAGCCAACATCGAGCCGGATACTATATAAATTTTCGACACTTTGTGAATGAAAGTTCGACATCCGTTCATACATTTGTCGTGGGTCTTTAATACACGGTCAATATTTTCTCATAAATATCCAATAGATGATGTAAAGTATAGATGATCGAAACTGGATATATATTTTCGATTTTGTTTTGTCAGTTGCCTTTTCGACGTCAAAATAGTGATCATAATGTTTGCTTTTCCTTTCGTCCGCCCTTCCGTCCTCTCTCTCTCTCTCTCTCTCTCTCTCTCTCTCTCTCTCTCTCTCTCTCTCTCTCTCTCTCTTCTTCCTCCTCTCTTCTCAATTCACAATTCGTTTTTCTTTTGTTTTTGTTTACCTCTTGATTTCCCGCCATTGTTTGTGTTTATTTGTTCTCAATCATTTCCATAGATTATGAAGAGAAGCCAGAGCTCTATCTATCTATCTACCTATCTATCTATCTATCTATCTATCTATCTATCTATCTATCTATCTATCTACCAACACAAAATACCCGCCTTAAGACCTTCAGTAACTGCATAGCTATTACTAAAAGTCTACGAATCCTTTCTTAACACTATAAACAAACTCTCTGTAATAGATTCCAATCCTCTATCTAAGTTACGTGTATAGGCTTAGGTGTTCAATTCAGGTGTTTATATTTGAGTTACTTAAAGTTTATAAGTATAGGAATAGATATAAGTATACATTACAGGTACAGACATGAACAGGTAAAGTGGATTAAGTGGATCAAGTGGATTAAGTGGATCAAGTGGATTAAGTGGATTAAGTGGATCAAGTGGATGAAGTGGATTAAGTGGATTAAGTGTTAGTGGTCTGTGGATATATGTATTTTTTTTGTGGTGTTAGGGAGTCTTGTTGTGTTGATTAGATGAGTTTGCCCTTTTGGTGTCCTCTTTTTCTTTTTTCTTATTTTTTATTTAGTTATTGCTGCTGCTTCTTCTTCTTCTTTGTCTTTTCTTTTTCTTCTTCTACGTATTCTTTTCCTTCCTTCCTTGTTCTTCTTCTTTTATTCCCTTATCTTTTCTTCTCCACTACACTCCTTCCCTCCTCTCCTTCCCTCTTCTTCTCCCCTTCTCTTCTCCTCTTCTCTTCACCTCCACTCCTCTTCCTTCTTCCTCTTCTTACCCATATAACATCACGTCTCTCCCTTACAACATTAACCTCTTCCTCCTCCCTCCCACCCCTCCCGCCCCTCCCCTCCCCAAACCAGGTACCCCCCTCCCCTCCCAATCATCATCACCTTCGTGTAGTTAAATTCATGTATAATATATTTCCCCCGATAAGTCATTGATTAAACAGCTACAACACCGTCACCTCCAAACGGTATAGGTACAACAAGTACTTCTATACTATATAACACGTTGAAGAATTTACACAAATAATCTGAAATTGACGTTTATAGTATAACATTTTGACGAGGATATATGTTACTTACTTGAGATTGACTTGGAACTGTTAGGGCGACTCAGTGGGTTCCTAAGATGGTTGAATGTGACATCAGAATTGACCATTACATTGATGTATTTGTATATCTGTGTACCTAGTTGAGATTTGGGCATTGTTAAGGGTTTTACTTCGATGGTACAGAGTGTTAAAGATTTATCTATGGCTTCTCAAGTACTACCTGTGTAAATTTACATGTTTTATGTTACTGATGTGTTGAATGTTTGGGTGAATGTGTAGTGGCCTTTTTTATGTTTTGTGTGTGTGTGTGTGTGTGTGTGTGTGTAAAAGTCATGCGGTGAGTAAGCTCATGTGTGTATATTTATTTGTGTATGCGTACCTGAGCATGAGTGTGTGAGTGATTGTGTGTGTACATGTGTACCTGTGCATATATGTGTGTGTGTACCTGTGCATATATGTGTGTGTGTGTGTGTACCTGTGTGTGTGTTTGTGTGTATACCTGTGCACGTCTGTGTGTGTGTGTGTGTGTGTGTGTGTGTGTGGGTAAGAGGTACAATAAGTGTACATCTAGCCTCACGTACAGTACATGACCGCCTAGTGGGCCCAACAGCTTCCTGTGTGTGTGTCACAAGCACCGGACTCTCCCACTGTTGGCGCTTAAATCACTTCACCCAAACACACTATTTCCCATTTACAACAACGGCCGCGCGATAACTACACTGGGCCGCTCCCAGGTTCCCAGGTCTCCCCAAAGAGCTGACACCGGAAGCGGAAGTGATCCACTGATGTATCGGTGTCGTAATTTTAGACCCGACGGAAAAATGTTTACTTCATAAGAGTTCAGCTGAAACCAACTGTTTACGATGTATGAAGCAACACCAGCTTAGTGGTCCTCCAGCCTCAGGAGAAAGGGTGCGGCGGCCGAATGGATAAATACACTCGCCTTTTGTTCTAAGAGTCGCTGGTTCTTGCTTGGCAACCACAGGTCACCCAGCTGTGGATAGGTACCTAACTTTACAGTTGTGAAAGTGAAGACGATCGAGAGCAGTGCCAGCCTTGTGTACTGAAGGATTTGTGTTGCATCCACAGTGTCCCTCATGGGCTGTCAGGCCTATGGGACACTTAACACCCTCAGGAGCAGGCACCCGGGGTTGTAAACTCGATACAATCTTCCTGGAGGGGGGGGGGGAAGCTCGAGTGCTTCCCTCTCCCTGGCAAGCTTGATGACACTCAGACAGGTAGTCTGTGAGGAATTCAGGAACCAAGATATAATACGAAGGTGAAACGCTTGTCCATCACTCACGAAAATTCATGAATTTAGAGTATCAAATTTTCTTCGACAACCGCGAGCTGCCGCATCAGTTACCTGCATCAGCCCGACACTCACACGTATACAGGAAGTCATCAACACCTGCAAGTAACAAAGTCACCCTTATAGTTGTGACTCAGACTAAGAAAGTGAAATTAACGAGACTAACAACCAGCTGCATTCCTCCGACGTTCACACGCATGTCGCCAGCGGAGCCTCCCTGCGTCTGACCGCGGATGTAAGGGTGAAATTAATGAAAACAATAATCAACGGCTGTGGCGACCACGGTCTGGTGTCCTAAAGATTCGAACTATATTTTTTCACTTTAATTTGACTAAAAAAAATCCTCTGGTTACTGTAGTCTTAGTGAGTTGTTGGCACCATTCTGAGTGTTGACCTTTCTTACCGGTGTTAATGTGAGCTACAGCAGCTAGAGACCTTCACATAGCTCCGGTTGTGGGACAAAATTTAACGTTTGAGGATCTGAGACCAGGTTGTTCTTCCCCTTATTAAGAGTTCCTCCGTGATGAGGGTCGTGTCACCGGCCCCCAGCTGCAGTGTTACAATGCTTCTTCAGCACTGCAGGTACGTGTCCAGCGGCGGCGGTCGTGTCGGGTTACCTGCGAGCTGGGCGACCCGGTACCTGGCCTACCAGAGCTCACCTATGGGGACACCTCAAGCTTTCAATGGCATTGTTTTCCCTCCTGGTTAAGACTGCAGAGGAAGGGTGTAGCTCGGGTGGGGTTGTTCACTGGATCACCCGCTTATTGTTCTCTCTGATTTACTCTGTTACTCTCTCTCTGCCATTCTTTCTCTTTATTTGTGTACTTATTCTAGTTCTTTCTCTGCATCAATCTACAAATTTTCTCTTTCTCTCCCTACCTCCTGCCTTCACCTACGCCCAGCCCTGGTCACGTCAGAGCAGGTCGTCCAGCGTCCCGTAATTATGAATGTCACTGGTCCGCTTCCTTGTGAAGGACCGCCGAAGGAAGGGCTTCGGACTTTTGCGCGGACAAAGGTCCCCGGTGTAGCATGTGCCCTTAGGACAATACCCGGGAACAATGGCCTTATGAAGCCTAGCTGCCGTTCACTCGTTAGGGTCCGGTGCTGACTGTGTCCAGGGCCTCTCACACACACACACAGCCGGGGGGGTGAATAGAGATCTTCTTTCGGCCGAGAGAGATATGTAACAAACGCTCTTTTTCCTCACCTTTGTCCAGCCGCTGGATTAGTTTTCCGGCCATCGTTTAATTAGCATAGCGTAATGAATGGCCAAGTGTATTATAATGCAAGTAGGTCGGTTATTTTTTTTATCCCTCAGTTAGGAGAGCCAATGGCCAGACGAAACGAGGCTTCGGTAGACATACGATCCTGTTACGACTATTGCCTCTTCGTTAGCTGTCGTGGGCGTCAGAAGCTGTCATGTGTACTGTTTCCTGCACCCGGTATCTGGCAGTTGGTGGGTGTCACGTAGGAGTGTCGAGTGTATTATTGAAACCCCTGACATACCACTGTTTTTTTTTCTCAGAATTATCCGGGTTAGGTTAGGTTAGGTTAGGTTAGGTTAGGTTAGGTTAGGTTACATTACGTTACGTTACATTAGGAGAGAAAGAGTTAGATCTCTTGTGAGTTTTATGCCCAGAAGGCGCGAAGGTACACGATCAATACGATTTCGTTTACTTTAAGCCAGGTCAGAATCTTTAAAGTGGGCAGCTCCTGTGACCCAGCCTGACCCTATAACTATCGAAGGACAATTACTGAATGTCTCATCCACTTGTCATATTAAATCTAGCCTAACTTAAAGTACCACTGACCAATCAATCAATCAACCAACCAATCAATCAGAGTACCGTCCTTATATCTGAGGGTTGGCGACCACAGTCCTCCACTCTAAGCGTTCCCGGGCTGTTTTTACTAATCCTCTAAGGCTTTGTATCTCTCTGGGGACACAGTTTTTAATTTCATTCATCCATCCAAGTCTCTACCTTCCCCTGGCCCTCCTATACCATCAACTATGTCCATTAATAGTCCTGTTATTACCTCGTCATCACTATAAGAACAGCATCATCTCCAAAGCGTTTACAGTATTTGTTATTTACTTTACCATGAACTTTTACTCCTTCATATTTACTTATATGTTTATTAAGAATTCTATATATATATTATACAATGTTGGTGATAGAACACAACCTTGTACCATTGATAACTTACGAAAATTAATTAAGTGTTTATTTAAGGTAGATGAGGAAATAAACACGACTCGAAGCCATCATAGAAAACGGGTCGACCCCATCAAGGAAAATGTATTGCCTCCATAGAAAACGTGTTGACGGTATGACTAAAACATCCTATATTTTATTATTCGTCATTTCTTTTGGTTTATCACATTGGTCTAGTCCATATTTATCCGCCATTGTCTTTTCCTCTCCCACACCAATTCCTCTATTCGTCTTATTGTCTCGTTTTTCTTTATTCTTCTCTTGTTTTTAGTTTCCTTTCTTTCTGTATCTTTCTTTTGTATTATTTTCTTTTACTCTCTCTCTCTCTCTCTCTCTCTCTCTCTCTCTCTCTCTCTCTCTACACACAGGCACCTTTAAACACAAATCAGAGTCCAGTTTAAAGGTACCGTGCTGGTGTAGCCAAGAACTACCAAGACTATCGCAGTAATAGTCTGAAATTAAGACGACTATCCACCACATAAAAATAGTATGGTATAATATAGCAATTTAGAGGTACTATAGTGATTGATGTAACCCTAACCTAGTCTAATTTAACCTAGCCTAATCTAACCTAGCCTAATTTAACTTAGCCGAGTATAGCCTAGCCTCTAATCTAACCTAATCTTGACTAAAATAACTCTAATCTAACCTAACTTACCCTAACCTTCCTTACCCTGCCCTAACATAACCTAACTTAATTTAGCCTAACCTAACCTAACTTTACCTAACCTACCCTAACCTGCCCTAACCTAACCTACCCTAACCTACCCTACTCTAACCTACCCTACCCTAACCTGCCCCTAACCTAACCTAAACCTTACCTCACGATACCTGTCCCCCTCCTTCACCTCTTCCTTCCCCTCTTCTCCTTCACCTCTTCCTCCCCCTCTTCCTCCTCCTCCTCTTCCTCCTCTTCCTCCTCTTCCTCCTTCCGTCTCATTAGATCTCACAGGTCAATGGCAGATTAAAACATTTTATCTTCTTTTTCTCTTCCTTTTTATCATTTGTCTTCACTTACATTTCATATTTCATTATTCTTCACACTATTTCGCCATCATCTTATTCCTTCTTTATTCTCCTTTCTTTTTTCTCTCCTCTTTCTTCTTCATCTTCCTAGTTATTCTATTCTCTCCTTTATACGTGTATCGCCTCATATAGCAACAACATCAACAACAACAACAACAACAATAATAATAATAATAATAATAATAATAATAATAATAATAATAATGATAATAATAATAATAATAATAATAATAATGATAATAATCTTAATCTATCTGCCTCTCGCCTGCGATAGACAGTACAGGGTGGGGCAGAAGTCGTTTTACCTAGTAATAATTTTATAAATACATTGTTCTTGATAAAGCAACTTATGCACCACCCTGTACTATTCCTTCACTACACCAACTTCCTTTACATAAAATAAACAGGTTAATGTGTGTAGAGATAATTGCTTGTTAGTTGTTTGGTTGTTTACACAGTTGTTGAGAATAATTAAAAGAAAACTTGGATAGTTTTACGTGGAAAATAAATAAATAAAATAAATAAATAAAATAAATAAAATAAATAAATAAATAATATATCAAAAGCTGGTATATAAAACAATGTAACAAAAACAAAAAATATTTAAATTAAAAGAGGTTTAAATAAAAGTCTAAATTCTAAACATTTATATGAAAAAAATTAAGAAATAAAAAATGAAAAAATCAGAATGAAATGAAAACTAAGAAATTGATATCACTTGATAATCTGTTTATATGATTAATTAAACAAACAAATATCACGAGGGATTTTTTTTACCCAATTAAGAGAGAATCCAATTAAATGTTTATCAGTTTACGTCACCATAGATAACATGGTGAACGAACGATAAGGTAAAGTCACATTCACAAGCGATTAAAAAATAAATAAAAGAATTACAAAATAATCAGTAATTCCAGACACACGGACGTAGCGGAAGTGTGAGGAAGGCGCCGCACGTGGCAACACTGTCCTCCCCTCCCCCTCCCCCATCCCACTCCCCGAGACCCTCTCCCCCCGCCCCTCTCCCCCCTCCCTCTCCCCGCCGCGCCACACCCGCCAAAACGAAGCCAATTACGCGCCAAATGCGGAGGAAACGGTGGCAAATGGCGGGAAACAAGATGACCGCCGATTGATTCCTATTCCGGAGTTACGATTGCGAAAAATTGGGTCAATATTGGAGCGAACGAGGTAGGGAGGGAGTAGGTTGAGGGAGGAGGGAGAGAGAGAGAGAGAGGGAGAGAATGAGGGAACAAGGGTCGTAGTCTCCATTGTTGCCATTGTTAGCGACGATGATATACCGCTAAGTGCTTCGTCGTCCGCGGGCTTGATCCTGTGTGTGTGTGTTTTTACGGTGATTTATCTGCTCCACTAACTCACCCTATCGACCATGGCTGCTCCCTCGACGTGACTCCGCAAATTCTTTTCTTGTAATGTAACAATAATTCCGTCATTTGGTGTTTGATCCAATTTATGTGGTCCGGCGTATACCCACTGGCGTTATTTAAGGTACAGACCGAGTGACCGATAAACTGACGTGAGATGGGAACTGGAATCCTCGTTCACCTAACATTTAATAATATTCTCCCCAAAACTGACCATAAACAAATGTATCTAATTCCCGTTGAGTCTGTAATTATAATATTTTACGGAGTTAGTTTTATACTTAATATTAAACCAGACAAATAGATACGATTATATATCTACAGTTATGAGGAAAATCTTATACTTAAGAATTTTTAAGAATCTAGCCACATAATCTGAAAGACTTAACAGGAATTACTGAAAATAGCGTAAAATTTTATATCGATATTTTTAACACATTTCAGTGGGTTTATTAACCATTTAACTGTGAATTGGATGACTAAAAGATGGTTGAGTGGATGATGATTTTTACTTAGATTCTATAAAAGAGAAAGATACGGTAATATAGAGAGAAATTACATAATTACTGAAACTGAAATAGAATCATTAATATTGATCTAGTGATATTTATACTTACAACTCTCTCTCTCTCTCTCTCTCCTAACTGCGTTCTTTTCTTGCTGCATATATAAACACTTAAAAGCTGGCAATTCCTCGTGTAATGGCCTGGAGCTGTGAGTGTAGGTGGGGGGGGAGGGAGAGGGTGTTGAGGGGAGGAAATAGGTAAGGGGAGGAAATTGGTAAGGGGAGGAAATTAGTTAAGGGGAGAAAATAGATGTGGGGAGGAAAATAGATAATAGGTGGGAATACATTAAGGAAGGTAAGAGATAAACACTACACCTAAAACCTTATATTTACGCATCAATTAGACCAAACGGGTAAGAAGCCATTGAGGTATATCTTAATCTCCGCCAATCATATCCCTGGATAACTAACAGTGCTATTATTCATTGGCCCAGGAAGTGCTCCTCGATAGTATTCTAAAGACTTCATGTTTGGATACAACAACAAGAGTACCAGCCAATGAGTGTTAGGCTTGGTAGTCATCCAGGGATATGATTGGTTGACGGTACTGGGACTAAACATTTTTTCGGGTGTTCTTCGTGATTCTGTTTATCTTGTGGGTGAAAGTGTGTTTGTAAATTAGTGATAGTGATTAACCTACGTGATCTATATGTTTACGTTTAACTAGTAACTGACCAAGAAAAATATGTACAAGAAAAACTAGACGACAAAAAAATTTAAATAATAAACAAAAAAAACAGCAAAACAACAAGAAAACAACAACAAAACAACAAAAACCTACAACATAAAAAACAACAACAACAGCTATAATATCAACAACAAGATCCTTTACAACAACAACAACAACAATCTCAAGGTGTCGTGAATATGGGTCAGTTTCTCAATCAGTCACCAGAGGGCTGTGTAGTACTGGTGATCAAACTAGTTTTTAAAAGGTAGTCATTCACGCGTGTTGCTGTGAGAGTAACGTGTGTTGAACCAGAAAGATGTTGGCCATGCACTGTAGTTTACTCGTGCATAGAAAACGTGACGTACCACAAATCTATTACTTAACCTAAACCTAACCTAACCTAACCTAACCTAACCTAACCTATTCATCTGTGTGTTGTGTATCCTCGCCACTCACCTGTCTATCCTCACTCCTCACTATCCTCACTCCTGACTATCCTCACTCCTCACTATCCTCACCACTACTGTCTACACCACCCACCTCCCGCATTACCATCACAGGGCCATATGTTAACCACCTGCTTCGCCTCAGTTAATCCCTGTAAATCACCAGGTGGGGACAGATGGCCCTCTGTAATTGGTCACCTGCGGCAGCTCTTGGTCACGAGTGCCACATCCTGGACGTAACAGCTGGCGGAGGTGGCACTACCAGGTGTCAATATGGCCCAGTCCACCCCCTGTTCACCTCCAGAGTCCTTGATCTTATAACCCTCCCTCTCTCTCCCTTTCCTCCCTACTTCTCCCTTTTATCTCACCCTCCAACCTCTACCTACCTCCCGTCTTTTCCTTTCACCCTTCACCTAGCCCCTCCCCCCCACCTCCACGCACACCTATCCTCCACCCACTGTCCTTATACCTGGTCACTTCGCCTCTATTCTCACTCGTTTTCTTCTATTCTATTCTCATCCATCCTTCCCATCTCTATCTACATTTTTTTTCACTTTTTATCCACAATTGATTCATCCTTCTCTCCTCATGTCTTTTGTATTCCCGTTGTTGTTTTTATCCTTCATCATCTTCTTTCGTACTTCCCACCTACCTCTCCCCTCATCAAGTTTCTCCTCCATCCCTCTCCTCCTCTTCTCCATCCCTCTCCTCCTCTTCTCCATCCCTAATCCCTCCCACAACCTTCCCTCAACCCCCCTCACCCTCTTCAAACCTCACACCCCTCTCCCTTTCCAAACCTCTCCTCTACCCCTAATCCCCCTCACTTCTCACTTACACCTCACCCTTCCTCTCCCCTCACCCCTCAACACCTCATAACAACACACTGGGGAGCCTTGGACCCGATAATGCAATACTGTGGATGTCACCCGCCTGTAGTGCTTCGTTCAGGTGAGGGGAGGTGTCATACAGGTGAGGGGAGGTGTCGTACAGGTGAGGAGAGGAGTCGTACAGGGGAGAGGAAGTCGTACAGGTAAGGGGAGGCGTCGTAAGGAGTCGTGTACAGGTAATGGGAGTCGTACCGGTAAGGGGAGGCGTACCGGTAAGTACAGGATGGGAGTACAGGCGTCGTACAGGTAAGGGAAAGTCGTACAGGTAAGGGGATGCGTCGTACCGGTAACGTCGTACAGGTAAGGGAGGCGTCTATACCATACAGACGCAAGAGGACGTCGTATACGGGAGGAGGGGGGAGGATAAGAGGGGCAGGTGGGGCGGGTGAGGGTCGTACAGATGGTAGGGAAGAGAACGTGATATACAGTACCGAATTTTTCCCTCGTACTGTAGGTCGATAATCCCGGTGTCACCAGATGGCTAAGCGACGATAATGGGGAGTGTTAGTTGTGATTGTGTTGGTGAGGAGGCCCTATGAAGCCCCCAGGTGAGAGGGCAGAGGGAGAGGGCTAGAGATAGTGAGAGTGAATGAGGGAGTGGGAGTGAGGATAGAGAGAGTGGGGGGAGATGATGAGTGGAGAGGAATTGGAAGAGGGGAGGGAAGAGAGGGGGTAAGGAGGAATGATAATTGTGTAGGAGGGGAGGAAGAGGAAGTGAGGAGGAGAGGGGTGGGAGGAGGAAACAGAGGAAATGGAAGAGGAAGGGGAGATAGAGAGAGGGAGTAGGGAGGGGGGAAAGGGGGAGGGGGAGACAATAATAACACGTCAACGAGCAGTGATCTGATGTTACCTGCACGAGCGCTGGACCACCTTTTGACCACTCAGGTGTTGTATCACGTGCCGCGCCTCACCACCTGTCGGGGGTCTGTCTGTCTGTCTGTCTGTCTGTCTGCTTTTGGTTTTACTTTCATGTTTATTCATTGGGTTAGGTTAGGTTAGGTTATGAGATACGAATCAACCAAAGATAAAAACAAATACTATCCAAGGAAATTATAAAGAAGAAATTAAAAAATTATAGGATAACCTAACCTAACCTTACCTAACCTAACCTAACCTAACCTAACCTCCACAGGTAGCGTTGAGGTGATTAATCATCAGGTGAAATAAGTTAAATAAGGGATAATCTTCAGGTGATCTCATAGTTGCCTCATTTTTCGTATATCCTGGAGGTCTGCCCCCCCCCTCCCGCTTATTTCACCTGAAGATTAAACACCGTAACGCTACCTGAATATTAGGTTAGGTAGGTAAGGTTAGGTTAAGATTGAGAGAGGTTAGGTAAGGTTTGCTTAAGTTAGGTTAGGTTTGGTTAAGTTGGGTTAACCTTATCGTTAATACTCTTAATGAGGAACGGATCTAATTTATCTCTCTCTCTCTCTCTCTCTCTCTCTCTCTCTCTCTCTCTCTCTCTCTCTCTCTCTCTCTCTCTCTCTCTCTCTCTCTCTCTCTCTGTCTCCAATTTTGAAGAAATAAAATTAACCTTCAAATTACTTTCTGTCTTTTATTTCTCTCCGCCATCTGGCACAGTCAATCGCTGGAGTCCACCGGGCGGATCACATTTCAACCAAATCAATCACACGACTCATAAAATGGAAGGCGCGTTCATCAATCACAGAGAATCACAGCAAAAACAGCAACAAAGGCGGGTCAGCCAATGGGTGTAAATCAGAGGCGGGTTTGTGAACGCGTCCCTCTCAGCCAATCACGTCGAGGCCCGCATCAAATATTTAGAGTGTCGAGGACCTGGCGTCAGAATTATTGAGTCGGAGGTAATGGAACGCGGCCAGCAATGGCTTCTTGGAGCAGCCCAGGCGACGACGGCCACTTGCCAGGGTAGAGGGGAGGGAAGGGCAGGCTAAGTAGGGGGAGGGGTAGGTTATGTAGGGGAGGGACAGTCTATGTAGGGAAGGGGCAGTCTATGTAGGGGAGGGGTAGGTTATGTAGGGAGCAGGGTAGAGGGAGAGGGAGGGGTATAGGCTAAGGGGTTATCCGGAATATATAAAGTGCTGTACAGGGGTTCATAAGTCCACACACACACACACACACACACACACACACACACACACACACACACACAAACACAAATCCCAAAGTGCAGGAGATTGTCAACAACACGACACATTCTATCCCTTCAACAAACACTAAATAATTACCATCAAAAGACCTCTTGACTGTCACACAGCAGCCAATTAGCGGTCGGGGAGGGTAATTACTTCTGACCTTAACAACTCGAGCGTGGAGTGAACGAGTCTCTAAGGAATCGTATCTTAATTAAATGCTCAACCTGTTAATTGTATATTGTGGTAATTGATGTTCATCTGTTTTGGCGCCTGACACTAAGCCAATAGTTAGTCATTATGGCGTAGAATATGTCTTAATTACACCATTGTAGTCAGACATTAATTGTTTCTCTCGTCTGATTAATGGTGTTTGAACCCATTAGCATGTTTATGTGGGTGATTGAATGGGTTTTATTTCCCATTAATTTGTAGTTTATTTCTCTATGTAAACCGGAAGTAATTTTTTGCTAATATTTTAATTGGTTTTAAGTAAAAGTCTTATATTATCTATTTTTTATTAATAATCTTACTAATTTCAAGTTGTTATTAGTGATTTTATTAATTTATAACTTTTATTAACTTTAAATAGCACTTTTGTTAATGTTAAATTAGTATTATTTTTTTTACTGTGTACTGCCCATGTTATATTTATCGTTAATATAATATCTAGGACGGAAATATGACAATAGGTGAGACAGGCAGATAGACAGATAGTAAAAGATAGACAAAGAGACAGGCAGGAAAAAGAGTCGCATAATGTAGAGACAGATAACAAAACAGACAGACAGACAGAGGAAGTCAAAGGATATGAAGATGTATTGGAACCGATGGTGAGAATAATAAGAGAGGAAGAGGAAAAACAAAGAAACAGTGGTAGGGTGTTAGACAGAGAGAGACAGGACCTGGGACAGACCGTAGAGGCGATAGACACACACACACATTCAACCAGATATTGTATACTGTAACTGATACACACACATACACACACATACACACACACATACACACATACACATACACACACAGACACACACACACACACAGACAAGCAGGTGGTGTCACTGTCCTTCCTGACACCAGTCGCGTGTGTCAACCACCAATACCACCATCAACCCCCCCCCCAACACCTGAACAACCACCACACCAAACACTAATATCTAAATCACTCCCATACATCACACACACACACACACACACACACACACACACACACACACACACACACACACCAGCCATCATCATCATTTCCGTGAGATCAAATGTCATGTTTTCTGGCTGACAGCGTGACCAAGAGGAGGTGTCCCTCACCCCCTCCCTACCCCCCTCACCCCCTCCCTTACCCCTCCTCCTCCCTGACTCTCCGCCTCCTCCCTCATCCCTCATCCTCCTCCTCCCTTACTCTCGTCCTCTCTCATCTCCTCTTCCTACCTTACCCCTTCCTCCTTCACCCCTTTCTTCCCTTACCCCTTCACCCCCCTTCCCTTCTTCCCCCACCCTAGGCAGGCAACACCGCACTATCATCCCTCCAAGAAACACCAGAGGGAGGGAGGAGGGGTGATGTGGCTTGACTTGAATCGTGTCGCGTCGTGTCGTGTTTCTCACCTGGGATCGACGTCTCCTCTCCTCCCCTCCCCTTCCCCTTGTCCCCCTCTACACGATGCACTAATCCTGTCGTAATCTGGTTGTATACTGGCCGTCTCTGCCGAAATGATGTGTAAACACGGTTCAGTTATTTACAAATAAGACCGTCCCCGCGGGTGTAAGTAACGGTAATAAAGTCAGGGATTCCGGGGAGACACAGAGAGAATCCACGGGGCACATCACCAGCCCACATGATCACGATATATCTCCGTTATTACAGCTTTACTGACTCAGCTTACCGCGCCAACTTCGGGGAAGAATCTCATAGGGAGGAGGACTAGGATAGGGGGAGGTAGGGGGAGAGGGAGGTGGGGAAGTATAAGGGAGAGGGAGGGAAGTATAAGGGAGAGGTATCATTGTATGGTCGAATCCTAGTTACAGTTCTCCATATGTGTTCGAATTCCCGTCACATGTAAACAGCTTAAAATATTTGTGGTAGGGTAAAACGTTCTCTTAACCCCCTCTTCCCCAACTCTAACCCCCCCCCCCACTATAACCCCCCTACTATAACCCTCCCCCCCCTTAACAAGCAAGACTCATCAATATATCTAATTATAAGACGTAGATCCACCTAATTTATCTATTACATTTAACTATGAATTTATTATATATAAAAAAATATCAACAAGAACGGTAGCCAGAAAAAGAGGGATAATGTTAAGTAAACTCACCGTTAATACCCTCATAAAACTGATTACTAATACCTGTTAAATAACTAAATTAACACATTTTAACTTTAGCCCTGTAAAGTAAGAGCGGTAGTTAGTTAGGAGGGAGAGAGAACATTCAATAATCAGGAAATACCTCACAGGTAGAGCGTTACCTTGATTGTGTAATTACAGGAAGGGTTAATGATAGACACCTGGGCGAGTTGACTATATCACCAGCCTTTTGTTGTTGTTAGTGGTGGTGGTGGTGGTGGTGGTGGTGATAGTGGTAGTATTGATGGTGGTGGTAGTGGTAGTATTGGTGGTGGTGATAGTGGTGGTGTTAGTGGTGGTGATAGTGGTGGTGTTGGTTGGTAACAGTAATAAACAAACGTTGTCACACATCACCGAGACATGTTCCACGTGCAGAAACTAAACCTTACACCCAGCAGGTTGTTGCAGCATACTTACCTGACAACACCAAGTGAAGCCACACACTCCTAACATGCATATTTAGGTGGACTGGTAGTGATGATGGTAGTGGTGGTGGTGGTGATGATGATGGTGATGGTGGTAGTGGTGGTGATGACGATGGTGATGATAATGATAGTGGTGATGTTGGTGGTTGTGGTGGTGGTTAGCGATCACCTTGCATGCACTGCCAGCTAGTAAGACCGTAAACACACCAGAGGCTGAAATCTACTCTGAGTTTACATTTCCTCGTGTTCGTATATGTTGATAATGAGATGATAAATAACAGATAGAGAGAAAGATGATCTATGCTGTATTTGAATCTGTTTTGGCTGTGATTTTCTCCATACATTTGAGGATGGACGTATAGTTAAGTCTTCAGAACACTTGCGGCAAAAATACCCTGAAGAGTTTATTTTTTTTATGGTTATTGTAAAGGCCAGAGGACATAGAATCACTGGATTAAGGTCTCAGTTGATTACCTTATGTTGATGAGGTTGATAGTCCACGATCATGGCTTGGTATAGGAGAGGGGTGTGGTCATGTAGTGTATTTGTCACCGCAGGCTATACATATTGCTGTCAGTATCGGAAAAAAAATTCAGAATAGGATTTTAGGTAATCTAAATTTTGTTATAATTAAGAAGGAAATACGTTAACAGGAGTGTAGTTTGGTCATTGTTAAAATATTTACTTTTAATCCTAACCTGAGATCGGGGGCTTCCATTATGTTTGATTAAGTCAAGTTTCTCCGTTCATCACTAAGGTTGTGGTTCAGGTGAGAGTGTTAGGTGTGTGTGTGTAGCGCAAGGTGATGATAATGTGGTGATCCAGTTCAGGTATACAGTAGAGCAAAACAGTGTTGGTCTTCTGTTAGAAATGGAAAAAAGGGGGAAAATTATATATTGCTCAGCAGTTAGCGAGTTCCGGGAGCTGCAGGTGCACTCGTGGGCGGGGCGCTGGTGTGGGCGTGGGTGGTGGGTTAAAAAAATTAGTGTTATCATCCATTACACTCAACAGCGGACATTTTATTTAATTGGTCTATATTTATCTTTTTGTTGAGGTAAATGGGCAATATTTGTGGTATTTCCAGAGCAGCACCGTGACTCAGTGGGTGTGTGATCAGGCACACACCGGGTGTTTAAATGTCTTGCTGTTGATCATCACATATCTTCTCTCAAAGACCCAGGGTATATTCTCAACACGCAGTCCTGTCAATCAGTACCTGACTTGGCCAGTTCTTTGTGATTCACATCCACGAGTACATACAACACACACACACACACACACACACACACGTATATACTCTGCTAGTATATATATATATATATATATATATATATATATATATATATATATATATATATATTTTATATATATATATATATATATATATATATATATATATATATATATATATATATGAAAGTCCCGTGGGTCGAGTTAGAAGGTACTGGAACTATGACTCAGTTTCTTTGCTCACTTCACCTTTGTTATCAACGGTGTCTGAAGACCTGGATGTTAATCGATTAATGGATCGTGTTTTTGATGTAATGACTGGTACAGTACCGGGTGGCGAGTTGTCCGGTCATCTTGAGCAATACTCTACTGTACCGGATTGCCTCAGTTCTCTAACTATGGGCGTGGTGTTGGCAGCCGCTCCTTCTTCTATATAATAAAATCAGTGGCCAACAGGTGGCCCTTGGTGATCAATACACAGTACTTACACCGGGTCATAACTCATAGTTTTAATGTGTTTTATCGTCTTCCACCCTCACGCGTCCACCACCTTCACCCCAGGAGTCACTCACCTCCCAACACACAGGTCTTACATTATGACCTGGAGACACCTCACCTTTCCTCAGTACAGACCTTTGACCCTTGACCTGACAGCATCCATGGAAAGAGAATTTACTCGATCTTACAGACTGCTGCTTTATGACCTTCCTCTTGACTTCCTAACACACCTGACCTCACATGACCTCCAGGTACTGTGTTATGTTGACCTCATTGAAGCGACACACAGGTATACATGTACACTTAGATTCACATATACACTCGCACGCACACACTCACGTGCTCAAATATGCATACATACTTAAGTGCACTGATATTCATGCTCAGATACACAGGTATACATGCACAAATATACAGACACAATTACAAGCACAAGTATACATACACAATCATATCCATAGGTATAGGTACTCTCTCTCTCTCTCTCTCTCTCTCTCTCTCTCTCTCTCTCTCTCTCTCTCAGCAACTCCCTAAGACCTCAGAGAAAGAGAGACACGATAGAAAGAAAATTACCACAAAAAAAACACCAAATATAATATTCCCATCGGGGGTCTGACAGTGGCGGCGCCTTACCGTAAATGACAACACCAATACCCAGGAAGATGCCGTCATTACCTTGCGGTTATCGTCTCCTGACACGATATTACCTCCTTCACCGCCTTCTGTGTCGCGCCCAAGTAAAATTATAGGATTCCCGAAAACGTACAAAATTAGCGAGACAGACACACACACGTCAGGACATACAGAGACGGATGGAGGGGGTCGATTTCACCAACTTTGCCAATGCAATATACTTCTGAGACGAGGGTTACTACTACTACTACTACTACTACTACTACTACAGTACGTGTCTTTTAAGAGATGGGAGAGGAATTGTGGGATAGAAGGAACGGGGATAGTGGTTTTGCTATGTAGGCTGGAGAGGGGTGGAAGAGGTGGTTAGAATGGGATAAGGTCAGTGGAAAAGAGAGATGATGGGTAAGAGGGAAGGAGATGGATGGAATAGATGAGAACGATGGGATAGGAAGTTAAGAAGGAAGGGAGGGGGGGGGAGGAGGAGGAGGAGACGGGAGGAAGGAGGGGGAAGGAGGGAAAGAAGAGTGAGAGGGAGGAAAGGAAGAGAGGAGGATGAAGAGGAAAAGGGGAGAAGGAGGAAGAAAGAACAGAAACTAGGGAAGAAAGGAAAGAGGAAGGAGAAAAGGAAGAGGGACTGATGAAGGGAGGAGGAGGAGTAAGAGGGGGAGAAGGAAGAGTAAGAGGAGGAGTAAGAAGGAAGAGGAATAGAAGGAGGAGGAGGATGAAGAAGTGTGAAGCAAGAAGAGAGTAGAAAAGAAGAAACTACCGTTAACATGTAACCCCCCTCATAGCACACACACACACACCACACACACACACACACACACACACACATATCGCACATCACACACACACACACACACACACACACATACACACACACAAACACACACTCACACACACACAAAGTAACATTTTTTTTGCGATCTTAAATTACGCAGAGTTTTACGCAATCAATCCAGACGCAGAAAAACACCCCCACCCCCCTGAACTATATACCTAGATTACTACACTTGTATCTTGAAATATCGCCAGCAGGTGTTAACAGCGGGCCAGGTATGTCATTTCTTATCCGTTCACCTTAATACGATATTCACCTCTCGTTATCGTGCGTGTGACTGGAAATCATATGTAACAGTTTGTATTTTATTAACATATAACTTAGGACTTTTTTTGTTATATTCAGCTATCAACATAATTCAGGATAAGAACACGTTGTCTAGTTGAGTCTCGGTGGAGTTTTTGAAGTTATTTATACTATCATCTCACCTGACCTGACCTGACCTGACCTAATCTAATCCTATCTAACCTAACCTAACCTAGCCTAACCTAGCCTAACCACCTTCAGCTTCCAAAGAGAGAGAGAGAGAGAGAGAGAGAGAGAGAGAGAGAGAGAGAGAGAGAGAGACTACCTTGCGTAGCTCTGAGAATACAACATCTCAGACACACCTGTGATTGTTATGTCCATGTCTATAAAGATCTTTTTTATATTGTGTTTACCTGTGAATATAGCCCTTGTGTGTGTGTGTGTGTATTATGGGTGTATTACTCGTGTGTGTATCATGGGTGTATTTTTTAATAGACGATAAACAACGAAGAGAAATGGGAGGAAGAGGGAGAAGGTGATAAACTAGGGAGGTATTACACACATAGACGATGATGTTTATAGTAAAATACAGAGGAAATAAAGTGATATATACTGCCATACATATACAACCTCATATATATACACACATACACACACATATATATACACACACACACACGCACACACTCATATACACACACAACAAACCACAAAAACACACAACCACCTAACACACACACACACACACACACACACACACACACACACACACACACACACACACACACACACACACACACACACACACACACACACACACACACACACACCGTATTAAAAACTTTCCCACACCTGTCATTATCGCCGCCCTGGTGGTAAACTTGCACCTGACGCTACGTTGCCTTTTGATGGCCATACTCAAACTCTCTTTTCCAATTACAAAAGCCTACAATGTTTTTCCGTTTATGACCGTACCTGTGTTAAGTTCCCGGTGTAAAAATAACAAGTGCT